>NC_135497.1:337652524-337807157 GCF_052857255.1 Amblyomma americanum
AAATTAGGCCGTACCCATGACTTCTGCTTTGCTGTATAGGCATGGGGACTGCTTCCCCACTTTTAGCAAACAAGTACTGGTTTATGGGTGTTTGACGTCCCAAAGCGGGTCCGGCTATAAGAGACGCCGTAGTCAAGGGCCCCAAAAAATCGACGACCTAGGAATCTCTAACGTGCACTCATATCGCACAGTACATGGGCCTCTATAATTTCGCCTCCATTGAATTTTGACCTCCGCGGCGCGGTTCGAACCCGCTCTTTCGGGTGCGCAGCCGAGCGCTGTAACCATTGAGCCACTGCGGCGGCCTGCAAACAAGGACTCATGAACAGCAGCAGAAGAAAGAAACATTAACTGAGCTTACTCACATTTTCAACGCTGCTTCGTCAGATTGCAGCAGTATTGGTGCGTTAACATTAATACGAGTTGGCAAATAGAATGTGAAAGCGTACACGTTTCTTAAAATGCGAATAAGCTGCAATGACCTCTCTCGAATAATCGAAGCTCTGCTTGTGCCTCTGCAGCTACCTCCGCAGTGCACCTGTTATAGGCCGCCTTCTCGAGCTGCTGTTCCCTGCCATGAGGGTGGCAAGCTTCAAGACAGAGTTGACACCGGCTGCGGACACCGACTGCGTTGAGGGTTGCCTCTACAACTTCCGGGGCGAGCCCATCTTCCGCATTGATGGGTAGTCGCTGACGATGGTAGCCCAAGTTGGCTTCGGTGACTCACTGCGGCCGCTCTATAGCGCCTACCCCAAATGAGTGATGGAGAACCGTCGACTGTCAGCTTTCGGATTGAAGGCCGTCTGTGAAAGAGCGCGGGCTTCGTTGTCGGGTTCTCGTTCCAGAGGAGTAGTTTCGTTGGCTGTTTGCTCCCTTGGTATGCGTCTCTTTTGTAGTCACATATTTCGGGCAAGGATGACGACAAATATAAAGCTGACTTGCGCAGACTTCTGCGTCTTGACTCACGTTCTTATAAAGCGTATCTCTTAGGGGCATTTCGAAATGTCTGTATTTATAAAGGCTTGATATCCTTGTTTCTATGTTGGTTCGTTCCTTGATTAGTTCATTTAGCCCCAGGTTCATGCTATTTCCCAGGTCGAAGATTTATGGTCATTTCTTCTTAAGTATAAATGATGTTTTTTTTATTTTTTGGCCTTCTTTTCTTACTGAAATTTATTATGTGGTTGTGGTGGGATGAGAGAGAGAGAGAATAGAATTGGCTTGGGCAGGTTGGTAATTCATTGCAACCAAGTAATAAAAGCGCGGGAAGAACGCAGGACGAAGACGAGACGGGACAAGCGCTATCTTTCAACACAGCGGATTTATTGCAGACCAGGAGCATATATATACACAACTGGCTGCAAAGGAGATGAAAAACGTAAGAAAAGTGCCACATGCATTCATGCCATGAAATCAAGCTCCTTCCTTGATAATGCCACAGACGGCCTGCTGACGCATTGATCTTCTGCCCGTGCTATCTCACACGCTTCCTTGATTTTTCTAGTCAAGTCGTCACAGTGCCGATACAAAATGATGGTCTTATGGAACAGGGGATGGCAAGATGGCCGTCCGTGGTAGTGTTTCCCAATATAACGTTGTGCTCTTGGAGGCACGCATTAAAACACCTGCCCGTTTGCCCTATGTAGTGCTTACCACATGAAAGTGGAATTTTGTATAACTCTTCCTGTAAGGCGCATGGGTATTTCGGTACCTAATTCTGCACTAAGATTTGCGCGTTCGAGTAGGGAAGCTCTTTTTGCATTCACTCAAAAGGTTTTTAGGAGCCTCGAACCCCGCTTTCACACCAGAACGTCCCGTCTCACCTTTGTCCTGCGTTCTTCCCGTGCTATGATTCCTGCGAGAGAGAGAGAGAGAACGAGGATGTTTTTTTTTAGCCAGCGGTATTGTCACAGTAGGTAAATGTCGCGTTCGGCTTCTGACAGAAGACTCGATTTCGTGCTGTTTGTACGCGTTAATATTATGAGTCTCAAATCTAAGGCCCCGGAGATGAAATTACACCCCAAGAGTTGCGCTCAGAACTCCAGAAACACGCCGATCCACCCGCAAAAATAGTGCGCATACCTAGAGATTTAATATTTGTGGTCATATTAGGAATTCATATTGCGCCACAAAATGATCTCAGAGGCTGAAGCCCGAACATGTATGTGGTATTTAGGAGCATAATCATTTTTGTGCAAGAAACCTAATGCGATCCAGACTACCAGCCTGGGGACAATGCGGTACAAAAGATCGATCCGTTATTCTCTGACAATGTTTAATGTGCAGAGCGGCTGAAGTTCCTTTTAAGTGTATCGAAGTCGCTTACGTGTTTTATTTGTTTCAGGAACTAGCGGTTCCGAACGCGTGGTGTGCCGTGCCTGATCCCGGCGTCACCAGGCACCTCTTTTGTAAATAGTTGTATTGAACGCCTCTGACCTGCCACCTTGGGCACGTCAGGAACGACCACATTGCTGTGTGTCTTTTTTGGAAAGACTAGAGTACTCGGAAGGCCTCCGTGCCCACGTCAGCTGCAACACTTTGTCGGTAATGGCTGTTCGCACGGCAGCTTCTGTTCTTGTGGCTGGCTGACACTGACACTAGCAGCACAGATATACAATCATTTCTGTCACGACGGGCGGAAGACATAACCCAGGAACAACAGAATTGAACGTAGTACAGTCAATCAGAAAAGACTATGGCTGAAAACTATGTCCAAATGGTACTTTCATTCAAAAGGCACCAAAAGAGACGAGTGCCACGCGGCCCCGAGCACCAGTTCTGGGAACGGTCTGCTGCCTCGATAAGAGATAAACCTTAGTTGTAAACTGAGGTAACTCGTCCAGGAATGGAGCCCTCTGTACGGGACTCCATTTTACGTAAATCTGAGGCTGGCTCGGGCTACCAGGTTACCAGGGCTACCAGACATCCGTGCTAGCCAGGATGTCTTCCCCCTGGAACGGGGAGGAGTGGGGTATTCGGAAAACTGAGGCACGATAGCGGTGTTCTCATGTGGAATTGGAAAAAGATGATGGTTGCCGGTGCAATTTGCCGGGTAGCACCCATCAGGTGCTGTGACTGCGTAGACGATGAACATCCGGCTCGCATGTGAGATCCCCCGGTTCGAGTCCAGGTGCCGCCAAAATTATCCACTGGATCAAAGAAAAATCTTATTCTTGATTGAATTGAGTAACCAGACTTGGGAGGTGCCTAGAACCGGCAACCAGAGCCGACAGCGGAACCTCTGAACAGAACAAGGTTTGGCTACCTGCTCCTCTATGAATGCACCAATTAACCCCCTGCACTAACCCCTAGCGGTTGCGAAGCAACTTATTCAATGCGGCGGTCAGAGGAGGTGCGGAATGGAGGGTGCTAAAAACGTCTGGATTCGAGCAGGCCACCATTGCAAATTGAACCTGACAATGTCTAACGCTGGAAACTTATATAGTTAAGCTAGCTTACTGGAACTAGCCTTTATCAAAAATGGCATGTTGAGCACATTAAAAGGCACAGGGTGAAGTAAATATAGGCCTCCGCGCCTATTCCCAGTCAAGATTAGGTAGAGAAGACGCACAAAGGTGACCAGGCTGAAGAGGACAATGGCTTAGGTGCTGGGAAGAGCAGAAGGAAGCTATGAGTACAATTCGTCAGGTGAAACAGATTATGAATAATAAAAACCTTCTGCCGCAGACAAGCAAACCGTAAGCTGACTTGAAAGACCTTGGAAGTAAGTCTGAAAATTGTCGCACAACCCGACGTGCATGGTGCGGAAGTCATACGTAAGATGAGGCATAACGACAATAGGATGGTGGTGTCTGGATTTAGCGTAGATTTCTAAAGAGAACGGAGGAAACTAGTTCGAAAAAAGCATATAAAAGAGTTGGGGCTAGAAAGAATGTAGTGGAATTTAAGACCTCACTGAAATGAGGCGGAGGAAGAGGAATGAACATTTGTTTCGTTCTGATGATTTGGTGCTTCCCTCCTACTGGCTGGAGCCATCAGTCCTGGGATCAGCGGTGTTCGCCTGCGGTCCTCCACCTGCCACTGGTCTTTCTAGGCCAGGCTGGAGAGCACGGGATTCCGCTGGGAAAGGGTAGAGGACGGTAGGGAGTGTGCTTCTGGGTGTCTGGGTTGGCCATGGTGGTGTGGTACAAGGTTTGTATTTGTGAGCAGAGAGAGCTTATGTCCGGTCTGTAGGAGGGGTAGAGCTTGTTGAGGAGGTTGAGGTGGTGATAATGGTTATTTTATAGTTTCCGCCATGCGGCGACATACTCTTCTTTGGTGAGGGTTCGTCTGGGGACATTACGCAGTGGTGAAAGCGTTGCTGTTGGAGCATGTGATATTACATATGCACTGGTTGTACCTCGTCAGGTTGTGGGTGATCTCGTCACGTGGCCCGTTCTGTTTGAGCTCCCGCAGACACGTGGACGCTACGATTGCAAGGAAATTCCTCATGTTCATCTACCAACTTTTGGTAAAGCGAGTTGGAAGAGTTGGTAGAGCGACTGCTCCGGAGAGGTGGTGGTCCCGGGTTCGAACCCCGTACCAGGAGGAAATTTCCTTTACCTACGAAGTTTCTGAGAAAGATGCATAGCTTTTCTTTGAAGCCGTAGGGCTGCGCTTCGGTGGATGGCAATGAGTACTTACTCCCTTATTGCATTTCTTTCATGTAAATGAGGAACAGCAACGGACCGAGAACACTTCCTTGAGGCACACCACTTAAAACATCCCTAACTGGAGATGTGTGGCTGTTAAGAACTGGGAACTGCTTTCGAAATTAAAAGAAATTCCTTATCCATGAGGTTCCTAATGAGTCTAGGTTGAGGGAAGTGATTTTTACTATAAATCGTGAATGCGCGACGCGGTCAAATGCTTTTGAGAACTGTAAAAATATGCAGTCTCTTTCAAATATACCATTCATATTGTGCAGAAGTTCGGTAATCAATTCTAGTAGTTGATTCTCACAAGAGAAGCCTTTTTTGAACTCATGCTGGATAGTTAAAAGAATTTATAAATATCGAGATGCTGCGCTTAACCTGATACAAGGATGTGTTCGAGGATCTTGCATGGGAAGGCGGTCAATAATATTCAGCGATATGTACGCGCGTTTCTTTTATAACCTCAAATGATGATGGAGATAATTTTCTCAATTTTCTAATCGCTTCGAATTTCTTCTTTCTTATCCACTGACCAAAGATATGAAAGACAATACTGCTTGAATGAATCACAGTGTTTTTGAGGATTTCTGTATTATTATCATCAACACCAGCAGAAATTGATATCTTCAGATTGTCCATCAAAACTAGAATACCGGTGACACAAATTTCTGTGGGACTCATGTACTGGTAATCATCATGTACTAATGGTGGGATAGCGGAATGGTCTTCCTGCGTGAACATTGAATAAAATATTTAATGAATATTTGTGCAAGCCCCCTGGGAGTCAGTGATGATGTTGCGTTCGTTTGGGCTGACAGCGATGGCCAGCCCAGGGACAGTTTTCTCTGCTCCCAGTAGGTTATTTGTTGTGATGCAGGCAATGCGGGGTTGTTTAGGTGGCTGTAAATTAGACCGAGAGTGGCGTCGGTATAATGCGTGAGGGAATCACTGACGTAGTTCTTTCGAAGAGCTCTGGCGTGGACATGGCAGCGTCCCGGATGAATATTCGGGATGCATATTGCTGGTTACGGGGGATGCCGTGATCCTTTGTTTAATGTGAGTGGAAGTCGCCATGGCGGGAGGTCATGTCCATTCGTCGTGGCTAACAAAGCCGGGGGAGCGTTCTGCTCCTTGTGGTGGTTTTGTTCAAGCATATCTTTTGAGTCGCGAGTTGTGCCTCTACAAGTTATCTGGCTGTATACAGTATGCAAAATACAGAATTCTGGCAATGACATTGGTGCTGGCGATGCCGAGGGCATGTTTGATCGGCTTGCGCATCATGATGTCAACATGGTTCGAATCAGATAGTGTGATGGAGTCTGTGGTACGGTTAGTTGACTAACTATAAGCGCGTGAAGGATGCGCACTGCGTGGACGCTTTCTATTCCCCGTTGTCTCTTAGTGATCGCAGGGATCATATAGACAATCTGAGCAAAACGACGAAATGCAAAATATACAAGCAACGAACAACAAGTAGATCCTGTAATGCGTCTTTTTCTTCGAGTTTTTAACGCGAGAGATTTTAGTTTAGTGAAAACAATAGTTCTAAGTTCATTGACACTTAGGAGTAATGCCGAGAGCTATTCGTTTTCGGGAAGAATTTCTGAAAATTTCAAATATGAATTGCCTTGAATTCTTAAACGAATTCACGCAAAAAACGTGGAAGCCTCAAACACCCTCATATTGAAGGCAGTGGCTGTGCATTTGGTTTGTAATGAAATGTGAAGCATGAGAGCAAAAGATCGTGACTGAATTCTTTGCGGGGAAGAGTTGTAAGCGCCGACGATATTGAATCAACTATCAAGTGGACCAAAATGCAAAAAAAAACACTCTTGACTCGGCAGTATACGTCATATCCGTGAGCAACAAGTATCCTGTTCTCGATCCCTCAACCAGAAAAAAAATATGGGGAAGACCAAAGCGACTTCAGTCGTGTTCCACATTTTACATATAAAATTTGGTGCCTATAAAAAACAGTTGCAGCGTATGGCTGCAAAGGATGCAATCGCATATCACCTATCTCAGCAGTAACTTGCGTCCCTGGTACCTTCTTCTTGCTTTGCAGGAATACAGCTTCCGGCGCTGTAACCTGGTGACAAAAATACCTTGGTGATATAATGTTCTTTGCACTAGTAGATAATTGTGTCTTCCTCTGCTTAAGGTTTGTAAAGCGAACTTTTCCGCAAGAAACATCAGTTTGCACCACAGCTTGCTTTGCAGGTATACTGTTGGACGAAAGTACTGCTCCCGGGCAACCAATTCCCCCACGTTAGCGGCAACTGTTTTTATGGCTGATGAACAGTGAATTGGTTTGGTTTGGTTTATGGGGGTTTAACGTCCCAAAGCGACTCAGGCTATGAGAGACGCCGTAGTGAAGGGCTCCGGAAATTTCGACCACCTGGGGTTCTTTAACGTGCACTGACATCGCACAGTACACGGGCCTCTAGAATTTCGCCTCCATCGAAATTCGACCGCCGCGGCCGGGATCGAACCCGCGTCTTTCGGGCTGGCAGCCGAGCGCCGTAACCACTCAGCCAGCGCGGCGACTATGAACAGTGAATTGTCGCATCAAAGTCAACGTTCAGTCTGTGTATGTAACTGATTTTTAAAGTGTCCCGTTCGAAAAAAAACTAAACCCTTTGCTGAGATACACGATTGCAAGGACGTTTTAAGCATGAAATGCCGTTAGTTGCCATTGTCTGTAATCTCGCTTCCTGATCCCTGATGTAAGAGCCCTGCCGGACCGCTAAGGGTTAGTAAGTGATGAGGATAGTGATCAAAGTTCCATGAGGCACACGCATGGGTTAATAAAGGGCAACCAGTCAAGAGGTCGATTTTTACCAGCATATACTTCGTGCACCAAAGCACCATTCTCTTCGAACAGAGACTTAGTTGAACGCGATTGGCTCTGCCTGTCGATCCATCAAGCGTATATTACCCAGGCTAAACTTTTCCATGAGCACAAAAAGCCAAATGGTATCTCAGGGTCTTCCTTTACAGGCAGAAATCTGAGAGCGTAGGATGTGATCGGTTCCATTCTTTTTGAGTCCGTTAAAATATGACTCAAAAGAACACAGCATAATTATACCACACAAAGTCAGTAGTGTCTGGTTACTCAAACAGGCTCTATTGAGATACCACAGCACAAACGTTTTTCGGCGCAAAGCTACATTTTAACGGGTAAGATCGACGAGTGAAGGTTTAAAGATGGTTTCGCGGTCGATTGAATGCGGAACCGCGGCACTTCCTGTAAAGCATTGTTGTGGAGGAAGCCGAAGTAAGCCTGCTGGTATTCGGTGCTAGAAGTGGACTCAACCAGTACATCTGTCATCTGCCTTGTATAGCTACTCGAAGGAAAAGCGAATGGCGAAGAAATAAAATGCGACATACAAACACCGCAGAGGCCCCTCAGGACCATGACCGCAAAGATGGCCTATAGTGGTTGGAGCGTCTACCGCGCATGCGGGAGGTGCGGAGTTCGATTCCTAGTACTGCAGATTACACAGAGGTGATACAATGAGTAGAAGCTTTCCACTGCCCTGGTGCTTAGATTACCGGCTTTGAAACGCTTGAGAAATAAGTTCTTAACCCCCCCCCCCCCCCTTGAGTAGACAGTATTAGCGCGAATCACGGCGCTCTTTGTGCCAATGTTGCCTTTGCGCCACAAAAATGGATCATAAATAATTTTAAAAAAATTTGGTGGATAAAAAGGTGCTGAAGACAAGTTCCATAAGGAGTGCAAAATTAATTATCTGCCCTAATAGTCTCGTACTGAAAGCGGTGCCAAAATGTCGAAAAACGGTTTGTGCTGTGCCTGTACGTTTCTGCTCCACAATGCAGCACTTCAAATACGTGTATGAGCGCTGCGACGCAGAAGGTTTTGCAGAGCTTGGGCTCATGCAAACATGCAGATCCCAATCCATCCAAGCCTGCGTCTGTCGCCCCAGAGAGAAGATTTCATAATCTCACTGAGACCCACTATTTCAAAAATGATGCCGGGGAAACTAGGACACTGGGTGATATCGGAGTTCCGACTGATGCAAGCAAAATGACATTGCTTTGTACCGCAGTTGGTTAAAAACGACATCCGCACCACACTCTCAAAGAAGAGTCAAGGTAAATGCAAAGCCTTGAACACACCTGCTGTTAGCACAAAAGGGGACGGCGTCTTTAATGAACGGTTTCATTGAAAAAAGAGGCGCAAGTAAGAGGTACATAAATTAATTAGTACAGAAGGAGGCGCAAAAGCGGAAACTCTCAGGGGGACCACCTCTTAATAATTGTATTATGAAGCAAAATAAACAGACGGCAGATAGCTAATACATAGCGGAAAACCGGTTCAGTGGAAATTAATAATCACAACAAAGAGATTAAGCTTACTAAATTTTAAAAGCACATTTACAATCGCATTTAACAAATACAAAGAGACAACATAGTACAAGCACTCAAGCAACACAAGTCGTACACAATAATTACAGGGTTCATTGGCGTTGCAATTGAAGGCAAATAAACAGTACATAGTTTTTCAAGTTTTTATGGAATTGGGCTTCGGTACGGAACTCTTCCTAATTAAGCACTGAGGAAGCCAAAAGCTGCAAATAGCTGCTGTTTTGAGTGTACGGAGAAACGGCGGCCCAAAACTAAAACGTATAACTAAGGCGACAGGGTGCAGCCCTCTGGAACAGATATAAGTAAAATGGGTTTCGCAAGCTCTTGGTTTACGATCACACTTGCAGTGAACTCTTTCTAACGTAATTCTATGTCACACGTCACCAATTTTTTAACGCTACAAGTCTGCTCACTCGCGCATCGTGGCGCACTCTATCAGACACTTTAACGAGATCATTCTGAATTAGAGAAAAATGTCCGGCCTTATCTGGCACGCTCTCATCATCATCATCATCATCATCATCGTCATCATCATCATTTATTTTTCCTTAAAGTCTCCAATGGGGCATTGCATAAGTGCTATATGACATGTGTTTGGATATTACGGGCTCGAATACCAGATGCTTGTTGCGAGCCTATTGAGTGTGACGCCATTGGCTACACACAGGAAGAAAGGACGTTCAGAATTGTCTGATAATTCATTATTGCATAAGACCCCTCTTTTCGGGCGATACCCTTCGACAGTCTTTAACCTGTTTCCATATGCGATTTTCGGAATTAGTATGGCGTGTTCGGTATAGAAAATGGGACGAAAAACTTACATCATAAACATAACTGGAAACTGTCAACGAGGTAGGTATTAGGCAAAGCGAAAACTTATAAACTTCCTACTTAGACCATCCTTAGCAGATTTGCGACCCTGTAGTGCAGAAATGAACTATTTGACCTCGTCTATTGTAACAGGCACCTCAATTACTGCACACTGTTCATCTTCAAGTCTTAAAAACGGTTGATTGAATCAGTTGAAATCTGAATCACTATTCAGGTTTCAACCACTCCCAATAAGCTGAAGATAATAGTCAAAGGAAACAACTGGTGTACAAAAGGTGTCGACATTAATATTACTTCCGTACTGAATATCCAAGGCCTCACTGGAAAGAGCAGCCAACCTTTTATCACTTAGTGCCCTGTGATTGAGTTGGTCATCGGCCAGGCTACGTGTTCGAGGCCTAATTATGCACCCTGATATTTTTCTTCGCTTAACAGTTGTAACTGTGCATAAATTTTGTTAATGCCGTCAAGATAGGCTTCCTGGCTAATTCATTCGCTATCATGCAGCTCATTCTGGATGCACCGCAGCCCTTGAAAGTGAAGCCGTATCAGGAATGTGATTCTGGAAGACACTTCAATAACCAAATTCTCAGCCTCCTGTTTGAATAAATCCATCCTTTCAACAACTGTGAGGTAGTCATTTATCCACGTATCTTTAAAGCAGGCAGTTCCGCTGAATAACACTATCTGCCGGGCTAGTTGGTTGCGATCCATATGCATCAGCAGCGCGAACACAAAAAGGAAGAAGGAGAAGATAGTACAGAGCGCTGAACTTTCAACTTTTATTTGAACGAAAAACTGAACCTGCACTTATATACACACACCAAGAAAAGCCCACCAGAGGGAGCGGTCAAACCACGCGAACAAACTGGGACCCACACGATTTACAGGGCATCAAAAGATAACAGGAATCACACTATACAATGAGATCAAAGATATGGAGCATGAATGACATGTGTAAACAAAATGGAAAAACAGGGTTGAGTGTGCGCCAGTGACAAAACAGAGTTCAGGGCGCGATTTTGCTAAAAAACCTAAACATGAGACGGCGAGAATACGAAAAAAATAGCGAAACGAAGGATGAGCGCCAAAAATTATCCCGGCTAGAACGAAAAAGCGACATGTGAAGTTTGCCTCTAAAAACTGGGTAAAATCAGATAAAACAAGACAGGAAGGTGATTTCTTTTTGAGATAATGAAATAGAAGGGGTGCTAACGAAACCTTCCTTAAGCCCTGAGATGTGGGCTGCTTCAATGATTTCGCGCGTTATTTGGTTTTTATGTTTTTTCAAGACAGTTGCCTTCTAAAAGTTAGGAATGCATTTCTTTTTGCTGTCACATACCCGGCAATGTGCGGGCAAGTTCCTCAAGCAAGTGCGGGCAAGTGCGGACAACTGGGGCGCCATTGAGGAACTTGCCCGCACATTGCCGGGTATGTGACAGCAAAAAGAAATGCATTCCTAACTTTAAGAAGGCAACTGTCTTGAAAAAACATAACCAAATAACGCGCGAAATCATTGAAGCAGCCCACATCTCAGGGATTAAGGAAGGTTGCGTTAGCACCCCTTCTATTTCATTATCTCAAAAAGAAATCACCTTCCTGTCTGGTTTTATTTGATTTTACCCGGTTTTTAGAGGCACACTTCACATGTCGCTTTTTCGTTCTAGCCGTGTTAAATTTTGGCGCTCGTCCTTCGTTTCGCTATTTTTTCGTATTCTCGCCGTCTCATGTTTAGTTTTTTTAGCAAAATCGCGCCCTCAACTCTGTTTTGTCACTAGCGCACACTCAACCCTGTTTTTCCATTTTGTTTACACATGTCATTCATGCTCCATATCTTTGATCTCATTGTATAGTGTGATTCCTGTTATCTTTTGATGCACTGTAAATCGTGTGGGTCCCAGTTTGTTCGCGTGGCTTGACCACTCCCTCTGGTGGGGTTTTCTTGGTATGTGTATATGAGTGCAGGTTCAGTTTTTCGTTCAAACAAAAGTTGGAAGTTCAGCGCTCTGTACTATCTTCGCCTTCTTCTTCCTTTTTGTGTTCGCGCTGCAGATACATATAGCTCCGCTGAGTAACTTTATCTGAGAGGAGATAAATCTACAGTTTTCAGACCTACCCCCAATTTTGGAGAATACGCCGACTATACCTTCCTGTCAGAGCAGACACCACGAGTAGGTGGAAAATATCAGTCGTACAAAGTAACCGCTCACACTAGGTAACGAATCAGCAGAAATGTAGATGCCGTCTTACCGAGCAGTCAAAGAAGGTTGGAAAAGTACGAAATATACGCCATTGATTGTTGTCCGCCATTGCAATCAAGGTTGTATTGTTAAAGCTAGTTGGGAACTGCACAACAAGATTCATAACACCCCTGCAATGCTAATCGTTCCTCATTGCAGCAATTCAGATAGTGTCCCAGAAGAATTATTCTGTGATCCGTGCGCACGAGGTTAGCTACTCAAAGAGTACCTTACCTGTGTGTTGTAGTTGGTGTATAACACTAGCTTCTTGGTTTGTTTGTGCCCATTAGAATAGAGCACTATTTAACTGGCAAAATTTCGTCGTCGTCGCATTTCATCCGTTCGATTCGCGACTTCACGTGCGCGGTTGCAGGTGCCAGCACCAGGAGCTAGAGGGGAATTGACCCAATGATAACCTAGACTGGATCATATTGGATGTGGTGATTATGGCAGTTTCTTCTTGAAAGAGCCGGTGCTGTTGCCTGCCGCACTAACTAGAAGGCGGCGGCACAAAATCCAATCAGCATCCTTGTCGTTATTGTAGAGATGTACAACGATCTATTCACGACACAGAAACACAGATGAAAGGCAGACACTACATTCGAAAACAAATTCTTGTGGCAATGCAGGAAAAGCTTCGAGCGCGAGCTATTACCGTATAAGCCTTCGTCGCTGCCTCCGAGTTGCGTGAGGACAGTATGCTTACGGGAGCCGTCCACTCGCGCTCGTAGGTTGCACTGATCTGCCACCGTAATTGCCTGTCAGTATAACATCATCAACTTCCATCATCCCACATGACTGCTATGTTCGTTCTGCGCTGGGACTTGGTCTGGCTGCTACACAATTGTGGACAGAACTATATATGAGAAGTCGCAGATTTCGCTCCGCCTTTCTCGAAATTAACTTTATGCTTCCACATGCTCCAGCAAGGAGTGCAACTGGATATTTTTGCAAAGGTCTGCTTTATGTGATCAGTCCGAAAGAAATCATCATCGGTGAACGATGCGTGCACTGGAAAATACGCTGCTTTATACGCTGTACACGGTCCCTCCCATTAAGGTTAACTTAATTGATATTAATAGTAAAAATAATCCTTCCCGCTCTACACTCTCGCTCGAGATGATCCCGTGGAAGCAAAGAGACGTTACCGTCGCTTATGCCAACGAAGGTTTACCTATTCGAAATAAAGAATGCTCTACAAACCTATAAGGAACGTCGTCAGGAAAGGTGATAAGAAACTATCGAGAATTCATTATCTGTGTCCATGCGATGATACAGGTATTATCTGGTGATTTATAAAGGTGGGCTTACGAGGGTGCCATAGCCCTCCCGCAATAATGTAGTTGTGCAACGCCTTTCTAGTCGCGCATACCCACACTGAAAGATGGCAAGCGCTGTGGGATTCCTTCCTGTTCCTTGTTTTGAAAGCTCATTTAAAACCACTGAAAAATTTTTTTGTGCGAGATTTAGGAAGAGAGGGACTTCAGAGAGGCGGGAAAAAATTAAATGAAAAGTGCAAAAAATTTCTGTAGTGAAATTAAGGAGCAGGCGTTTGAACATCACAATATAGCCTAAAGCAAGCCGTTTTCACTAATGCAATGGACGCGCAGGAAAAAGAAATAATTTTTATCCGCAAAAAACCATGACCAGACTTTTTAATTTAAGCAACACAACCACAAAATGTTCCTCTTTAAGATTACCTGTAAGTCAACTGATATCTGAGTTTTCTGAAACATTCTCTGCGTTACGGACCTCGATTTCGTTGTCCACAGCTGCATGTTCTCAGATTATTTGTTGAGAGAAAAGGTGGAGACGTAAAAGAAGTTCGCACGGGCGTAGCTCGCGCATTGCTGCGAGAAGCTCGGCAAGAACAATCGGCCAACCCGTCCTCGTTCCAGGGCCAGCTGGAACTGGAATTGGAGACAACCTGTGAGAGATCGGCTGTATGCTCCGCCCTGAGCATATGGTGGAAAGCGAGTTGAGGTACGTGGACACCACCAGAACCTTCGTGTCTGAGTTCAGAAGACCGCAAGGTATAAATTGCTTACGCGTGTACTCCACCAAGCTGATGCTGTTTATCGGTGATGCGAGGCCATTGTGAGTGAGCAGTGTTCTTTGTGCGTGTTTTTGCGCAGTACATGGAGGGCCCTTAGCCGATGGGGACATTTCAAGCAAGGCACGGGCGCACACAGATCTACAACGCGAATGTGGCTTGTGTCAACGACCTGCTGCCTTCGATCCACCTCCTAGTCTGCCGCACCGACCTCTGCAAGAGCACAGAGGGTGAGCACAACTTTCCATCAAAAACCCTCTTTTTACAACTGGCCGACACAAAGAACGGTACAATGAACGTTACGCTGGCATGCCGTTCGTAACCTTGCACTCTGCTCTAAGTTCCACCAGAGTTATTGAGGCACATGCTACAAAACAAGCTTGCACAAAAGATGCTCTGTCTCTGTGAGGTAAGCATAATATGTTAATTTCTACTCCAAGCAGTATTGTTTGGCGATTCTCCTTGATACACTTGACGTCCGCAAAAAGTCAAAGTAGTTGATCATCGCGATTTGAAAACTTTAATGTTCATTTTGACAAGGATAGCATAGTTCTTAGCTGAGGAGCGGTGCAGGAAGCCAGAATGTTACTGCTGTTGTGCACTGTTTGCATTGCTAGCGGACAGGGTTCTAATTTACAAGGTTTAAGAGTGGCTCAACTACATGACTGCTAGTCATATATTGGAAAAACGTATATGCGAGGGGATAACTCTCCGAAAATTTTCTTATCAATTGCAGCAAGCCTCTACTCACGCGTATTGGAGAAATACCGCAAGGGTTCCGTCAAAAAGCATGAAAACCGTAATGCTTAGCGAATAGATAACCTACGCTGGTAGGTTCATGATCCTAGTGGCTCAGCGGTTTTTGAGATTAATGTATGCCCTCTATACCTTTACATTATGATGTTATTGAAGGAACATTTCCCATAGTTTAATTTTTTTTGCACAGATGATTTTTAGAAATGTGTGATTAAAGAGAGGGAAGGCATTTCACTCTGACCCACCTATTGCAGCAATCGGTGCGTTGTTTTTTTGGACCCTGCGTTTGAAATATTTTGTGCCAAAATCCACTTTGATCATCTGAGCCTCCTCACGAAAGTGAGAAATAGCGTAGCAAGTGATACATACTCGATTCAGGTGACCTTTCGCGCTATAGGAGGTTACCTTCCCACGCCTGCTTCAATCACGCATTCAGACCAAAGAAGCCATCCACTCTGGCTCTGCTTGATGCCGTATGGCGCGCTCTAACAGTATTGTGCTGCCGCTGTATACACGCCGCTGAAGCCGGGGCACGTGGTAAACATTTGATGCAAAAGAGGTGTAAGGGCGGCAAAGTAACACCGGTAGAAGCTTCAGCTGACTCCGGCTGTAGAAAAGCGAATTAATCCCATACAAAGCACTGTCCACTTTGCTGACACGAAAATCGTGCATGAAAATCATAGAGGATAACAAATTCGTAATTATAGTTCTCATGCCTTTTAGGCACACAATACAGCTGCGAAAGCGAATGTTTTACTCTGCCGCCTAAGAGCCAGCATTGAAGCCTTCGCATTATCGTTTACGTCTGCAATATCTTTGTCTTGTGCATGCTAGTACTTCATAACCAGTACAGCCTGTGATAGCAAACTGGACTGTAGCCGAAAGGAGTCATTAACAGCGGATCAAGAAACTCGTGCTAAGCTTAGATTTGCACACTGATCACTTTTGAAAGATTGCAAACCCAATACAGCAGTATCGGTGCACTAATATTAGAGGCGCTTAGCCTTGCAGAGTACTGTCTCGTAAAGATATACTGGTTTACAGGACGTCGGCTGCGCACGTGCATTGGAACGCGGCCAGGCGGGGCCACTGCGCGTACGGAGGAGGCGTTCGTTATTCAGGTATACTTTACGTCAGTACGGCTCTGCTTGGCTAAAAGTCTCTGTTAACTTGGGGTCCAGTGAACGCAAATATCTGCAAGTTTCCTTAACGAAGAGGAGGCCGGAATGTTGCCGCGGATTAACTGAGCGTAGGCCCATGGCTCTGCAGGTATCTCTGCACTAGTCCTGTGCCTTCGCGAGCTGCTGGTCCTCGACAGCAGTGGTCCTCGACGGGTCCCACGGGGACTTCCTGGGCGAGTCCTCCTTCCGCATTGACCAGCGGCAACCCGCAACGGCCACAAATGCTGGCACTTAAAGCATGCGGCCGCCGCCGGAGATAGCGGAAGCCGAGTGAGTCACTGAAATGCATGAGATCAGAACGATAGATACATGGCTATACGCAGTGAAACACACGGCTATTTCAAATTGTAGAATTTGCAACGATAGTGCCTACCACCTCTTGCAAGGCAGAGGATGCAGAGGTCATTAGGAAAGTTTTTTTTCCATGACTCAAATAAGGAAGTGGTGGTAGCCGTGAATGTAAAGGTGAATTACTTGAATAAAAATTTTCCAGCTGCGTGGGACCAAGCTCAAATACATTGAATTTCACCTGACCAAAGCAGTAGCATTGCGGAGCTTCTTTCATTCTTTACCTTGCCTAGCAATGTCCGGAACTTTGTGTTGCATTTTTTTTCTGCATGAATAGTGACCAATAATTTTTGTACATGAATACTGATAAATATTTTTTTGTCGCATCAGCGGTCGCTGTAGTCTGCGTCCACCTCCTGTAGCGGCAGCGGCAACACACAGGCGGCAGTCGGGAGCCCACGCCGTCCTGTGGTCGCTGGGCATTTCTTGGGAATTCCACCTCTGAGGACGGCACCGTCACTCCCATCGCCGGCTGTGCACCGTCACTATTTTACCTGCATGCGCTCGACTGCTCCCGATCATCGTCGGCAGTGACAGACATAGGCTTGCTCAGCAAAGAAATTCTGTCCTCCGTGCAGATTGGTGGATAGACATCAAGACACGACTGCTGCAAGACATAGAGAAAGATGCGATAGACAAAATAGTCACAAAAATGTCATAGGTATGTCCTACAGACAAATTCGATTCTCATTACAGGTACACAAAACATTAAAATCACTAAAACATTAAAGGTGCACATTACAGGTTTTGTGTCTTATTTTAGGCACCTGACACCGTTGTAGGCTCGTAGCTATGGTGATGGCCAAGGTGTGCCCGCATGCTGCTTGCTACTCGCACTTTCGCGCAACGCTATATTTTTTTTACCTTCGAGAAGCTGCAACTAAAATAGCAGCGTTTTAACGTACTCAACGTAGGCGTTCGAAAGCATTGGTTTAGCCGGATCGGCTCATAGTTTTTCCTTGATGGGTCGTCGAAACGTCTGGCGACGATATTGGACTCATGTTAAGGTCTGATTGAGGTTAAGTTGATCTGATCTGTCTGCGCCGCACATGAAAGTTGTAGGCGACATTGTGCAATGCACAGCGCGAGAGTGTGCTTCAGTTCAACACGAGGCATGATCATCTGCGCCGGTAGCATATTGCTCTCGTGCAATGGCTAGCGAAGCTGGTCAGATTCTGCAGCCGGGAATTGTATTTCTTGATTTAGTCAGGTGAAAGCTTGAGAGATGCGCCGGCTTTTTGCAGCTCTGGTATCTCATCCATTAGAAACAAAGGCAAAACTAACTGCGGGATTTTCTTTATTTTTGGCTGAGAGGTTTGCTTATACAAAAAAGCAGGCGCCTGAAAAGTTTATTAGGATTGTTTCATTGGCTAAAAAGTTACTCTGGTGTACTTTTTATAGTTCGCTGCTTCCTCCCCATAGCACAAAGCGGATTTAGGGTCGGCCGACAGCGGGGCAAATCACTGACTCATGAAAACAACGGTGTGGTCGAAGACCCAGTTCCCAAGAATTTCACCCAAGAAAAGCCGAGCACCAGGCGGGAAAATCTTGAACCCATTTACAAACCGGTGGGTAGCCGGCGGCGAGGAATCGAACCCAGCATCCAGGCGCTGGGTTCTCATTGGGGACGGCACGAATTTCGTTAGAATATCATTTTAAAAGAATGAGAGCACAGTTCTTGCAGACTCGCAGGCGTTCACAATTGCAATATTTAGATTTTGTGTCAGCAACAGGCATCACCACTTTCTGTCCCCGATGCCAATCATAAACTTTTTACGAAAGATCGACACCTGCCATTCCACTGTTGGTAAAAGAAAATCGTTTTGGCTCCCAAATGTGTCGTTATTGGGGCGCTCAAGGCGGCCACGGCTTTATAAAATGTGTTGGTTCAATGCTTTATATTTGCTGGCCATAGTGACTGCACTGTGGTCCTTATATTTCAGTACAGAGATATAACCAACGTGATTCAAACAACCAATTTCTCGTAGCGGTTTCTTTTCCGGAAACTTTCCCAGCAGGCTTTCGCGAACTGTTCCCGTGGCCCGAAGTGCCTTGCGGGAGAGCGCAAGTTTTTTCGTTTTTTTTTTTGATGGGGGGGGGGGGGGAGCTTTCTCCAGCCCACAGCTTCCTTTATATCTTACAGAAAACACGGGGTTTGTCACACTCCATAGCGATAAGAAATTGTAGTTGCTCTTGAAGTTCTGTTTCTATATGTTTTAAGTTCCGTCGAATGACACTGCTTCTTTCAATGGCCATTGTTTTAACATTGTTTTAAATACTGAGGCCTCAAAAAATCACCCCCTGATAACTACTTATTTTCAATATCATTGTCCTTGCCAGGGTAAAGTAAGAAAGAGGAGCCGGAGCAACAAGGGAAAAAATTGAAAATTGGTTTTTGAGAAAAGGAAATGGCGCAGTAATAGTCTGACATATCTGCCGTAAGCGAAGGGAGGAAGGTGGGAATAAAAGAAGAAAGTGGAGGCTTCCCCAATAATTTCGATCACCTGGGGACGTTTAACACCTGGGGACGTTTAACACTGGACACATTACTTATTGTGTAAATAGTTTGTACATATTACTTCTCCCCCTGTCCTCTATTCCTGTCCCCTCCCCTCTTTCATTTCATTTCTCCATTTTGCCTGCTGTCCTTTATTTCCGCTGCCCCAGCTCAGGTGCTTCAGTATCGATGGCAGATGCCGGGGCTAGCAAAAATCTTTTCCTTCCTTTTTACTATTATTTTTAATAAAACCACTACCACCACCACCACCACGTTTAACATTCACTGGCATCGCACAGCACACGGGTGCCTTTGCGTTTCGCCCATCCTGCTGCTCCTGTCATCGAAAGAGGAAAAAAAAAAGTAATCTATAGGATATGGTTGCCCAGAAACACGCGTGACGAATTTTACGGACCCGGCGGCGTGAGGGCAAAGAAAAGAGTTTTTTTTCCCCAGTTGTGGCTTCTTTAAAAATGATACGAGAAGGAAGCAAAATAAACCGTTATTGTAGAAAAAAGCCGTCTTGCGTTCACGCCACGCAGCCACGGCTTCTTTGCTTACAGACGCACAGAAGATAGGTTTGGCGCCAGGATATTCGTAGTGAGCTGGCGCAAAGTAGGAGAGAGGAGAGCCTTCGTGCCTTCGTGCCTTCGTAGCATTATGATAAAACAAATAATAAACTGAACAAAGAGCTGCGACGAGAGCTTGACATACTCGCTTACCTGCAAGAGCGCATAAATAACACGGCTTCCTCGTTGGGAAACGCCTTTGTGATAAGGCTGTGAAGCCAATTCCGCTCGACAACTTTTGATGTGGCCTGGCAGATTTTAGCACTCGCCTTTCAGCTTCCTTGGCCCACGTCATCAGTGCAAGCGCTTGTGGTCTGGCGTCAAAACATGCGTCTTTGACAGCGTGGTGCAGAATGTGCGATATGTACCGAGGAGGCGGCTGTAATCGGGAGAAGAAAGGCCGCGATGCGTAACGACGACGACGTGCTTCTAATCGCAAGAAGAAAGGTGGCGGAGAACGCACAGAACTTGCAAAACCGAGGCGAAAACGGGCACGCCCCTTTCCCTCAAGTGAGCTTCTAGTGTGCGTGATGTAGCAGTCAGAGACCAAGGTATGAAGGTCTGTTGTTTTCCCGGGTGTTCTGCCCGCACTATTGAAATGGACCGGCTATTTGGCTTTGCTCATGACAGCGCGCGCCAAAAAAATTGCCCATCGCGGGTCAAACCAGACTGCCTGAACAAGAGTAAAACTCAAAGTATGAGAGGTAAGGCATGCGAAACGCTTGCTTTCCAGAACAATTTCTGCTTGGGACGGAGGAATAATGCACTACTTTTCTTTGCGTCCTCAGAATTATTTCAATTAAAAACCTTCTCGCATTGATCTCATGGCGAACGAAAAGTTGCTTGAAAGGCAGTGTTTGGCCAATGTGCAACTGCAGCTCGAAATAAGTAATCGTGATTCTTTGAAATGTAATTGAAACGTAAAGTATCCGGGTCAAAAGGTCGCACTGGAATATGCTACGCAAGTTGTAAGAAAGCTGTTATGAAGGAACACTGCGCAAAATAAACGCTACGAAAGAGAACCAACACGCATGAGTGCACAGACTGTTCATTAGGGGCCACTTTCTCGGTAGGTTAGCTGCGAAAGATAGTTTACTTTAGAGTAACTACCTGAGGTAGTTACTGTAAATAAGAGGTTACTCTAAATCAGTGAATCAGAGGTAACCTCTGATTCACTGTTGTAACCTCTGATTCACTGTTGATATTATCTCTGGTACCACTCTGCCAAGGTTGAACACCAAATGTTCTGTATTCCTCGCGGCAGCTGCAGTTTTCTCTTTTAAACGGAGCGCCGCCGCATTGCGCTCAATGCAACTGAACGGGTGAGTGAGACCCAACATGCCCCCACCGGGAGCGGTGTCTTCGCCCTGAAAGCGGCGCTGGCCCATCCAGGCACCCTAGTTGGGCTGCTAGCAGTTTTCTAATTCTTTCGTGACGCCTTGGACAAAAAAACGTCTTCCAGCAATTTCTCA
Organism: Amblyomma americanum; assembly: GCF_052857255.1. Lineage (NCBI taxonomy): Eukaryota > Metazoa > Arthropoda > Arachnida > Ixodida > Ixodidae > Amblyomma > Amblyomma americanum. The sequence goes on from NC_135497.1 coordinate 337,673,516, forward strand.
TTCAATTTCCATAGGCCTGAGTTAAAGTATTTTTGCTGTGCTTATTCCCCAAGGTTGCTGTTACTAAGCAGTGATCACTGGATGGAACAGGCTTTACATCATAATCTGCGCACAGGGGCATCATTTTGGGAGATACATACAATCTATATAATCTAGCGCGGCTATTGCGGCGGAAGCGTGTGAACTGCGGTCTATAGTTGCGCTCGCGAAAATGCGACCGATATCTTCTTAGACATGCCCCTGCACAATTGCATTTAGTATTTGGGCATTCTTGTCGCGAACGCGTGAGCATTTCGCTCGACGTGCAGCAGCACATAAACAGTTAAAATCGCCGAGAAGCATGACCACTTTTTTATAGTTGTTACACCCTGGCAATTTTTTTCTTCTTTCACTCCCTCCTTTACTCCATACGGACCGTTTCGGAAGTTCACCGAGGTATGTGAGGAAGGTACTGCGCCATTTCCTTTCCTAAAAAAACCTATTTTCATTTATTTTCACGTGAGCGTCGACCGTTCGGTTAATCGGCGCCATATGACCGGCCGACACGACAAACTCGGTTAGTGTGGCCGCATGCGCACTATGCACAGGCCGCGGCGGCCGGCGTCTGCCATAACGTTTTTCCAGGAGCTGAACATTGCCCCCAGTTCTTTCCTTCGCTCACCACACTGCTTGGCATACTCGGCGCCTTTGTTCACGACAGGACATGTGGCGCCGACTGCAAACCAGCATAATCAGCGTTTCAAAAACGAACCTTGCGCTCAGGGTTTCGTTTGTTCATATTCAATTTGCAGATGCCTGCAGAAATGGTTACCACCCGCGGATTTGGTGAACACGAAAAAACGCAGAGAAAAAAAAACGCGAGGATGAACTCCGCTCAATGGGTCGGGTGATCTTTCGCTCACGCTTGTCTTAGAACTGCGCTGGGGGAGTCGTTTTGCCTGTATGCCTAAACCGTACAGGTATACTTGGAGTCATACAGGCGTTCATTACCGCGATCTCCAAATTCCAGCCACTTTCAAGCGATATGCTCGGCTCGATAGAAAGGGGGGCTCGTTATCGCTCCTAATCATATATAAGAACAGCTCTGGCTGCTCTTGTTTACAGTAGGTTTTGGAGGTTCGTTGCCCTGTTCTCGTGCGTGCTTCAGGAAATAAGAAGAAACGTTGTTAAAATGTGGGCATATGGCATGGCACACAGGGTACTAGCCACCGCCATGGGGATAAGTCTGTTAACTGTTAACAGGATAATGAAGGCATTTCGAGACAAAGTGCGTATTGGCGAGGCAGCAAGAAACTCAAAGCGAAATACTACCGAAAACGAGGATACCGTTATGATTACAGCCGCCTATGCGGATCCATTCATTACAGCAGGACAAATAAGGGACACTGTTGGCGTCGATGCCTGCGACCAAGTGCTGAGGCAGCGGCTTTGTGAAGCAGGGCTAAAGCAGAACCGCTGCGCAAGAACTCCTGTTTTCAGCAACTGCTAAAACTTAATGGCTTGCTTTTGCACAAGAACATGTTGACTGCACAGCAGAAGATTGGCACAATGTGATTTTCACGAACGAATCGACAGTCTGCACCGAGTGGAACCAAGGGAGGAAAGTATCGTCCAGGAAACAAAGGGTTGCTCTTGTTTTATTTAGCTGGTCTTCATATTTTGGCATGTTTTGTTGTTTTAACTCCAGGCGTTTCTTTGCTCTTTTCTCAGTTGCTAGCTCTATTTGTTTTTGCTCCTTCTTCATTCTTGGCTTGTTTAATTTATTGTTGTTTTTATTTGTTTTAAAGGTATGAGCCAGCCTATACCTCTAGCACGTAAGGACCTAGCGGCCGAAAATCCGTCAGTATTTCGGGCCTGATCACTAAAGACGGCCTGGGACCAGTCCACATGATAGACGGCACATTTCGCTCGGTGTCATACCTTGACATCATACACCAGCAACTCGTTCCTGATTTGACGGTTGTTTCATCCTGCAGCACGATCTCTCCCTAGTGCATAAAGCAACTGCCGTGCCGCTCTGTTATACTGCGCTCATCAACCGAGTGGTTGACGCTCCCGTGATATTGATCAAAATTCGGAGGGTGTACGTCTCAAACCATGCAAAGAATTCTCGCCTGTCCGTATCAAAATTTGGAAGGTAAATTCACAAGACACGCCAACCTAAGTCCCAAAAAGAGAGGTCTACAACTAAAAGTCGTCCACTTTCGCATGCAAGAACAGATTGCACTCATATGCCCACGTTATCTGGAATGAAAATTGCCAACCACGTTATTCACCAACTGCATGTGCAACACAAAGGTCAAAATAAGCAAGAAAATGGGCACCATTCTGTCGGCAGCTCTTGGCTCTCGATTTCTTTTTCCTGTATCGCCACTAAGTGCAGGTCATTATGGAGAAGAAGGGGACTTAGTTGGTACTGTCGCCTTGTTGCGCTAAGCCCCAGTGCGGAATACATGTGGTATTCTTCACAAGTTAATAGCCATGGCTACTTTTGAGAATGGTGCTTGGTGAAGCACTGAGGCTCACAGCTGCGTGCTTACAGGCCAAACAACAAAAAGGCAAGACCTCACTGCTAGGGCTCTTGAAACAAATGTGCCGTCTCTCACCATACATGCTTTTAAAAACAATGCGTACAGGATAATACCCATGTCACTCACCAGCGAGCCCCCTCTTCTCAAGCTCGACTACGCAGACTTACGGGGGAGGCTTACCTGCATGCCGTGAGTCAACCGGATATTCGATTTGAGTTACAGGAGTGGTCTCCTCAAACCTGGCCTGGCGTTTTGGATTGCGGCTCACCTCTGCCACTGCCGTTTTGTTGAAGCACTTTGTTGTCGACGCGGACGCGCGGTTGCGTTCCCACCGGCAGGCTAGCTGCACCGGAAGAGGAGTCCATGCCCTCAGGTTCGGGAGTGTTGCGAGGAGCCCCAGCATTGACTGGAGATTTCGCCTTGCCCTCTGACTGGCACGGCGTCAAGCAGAGGCGCTTGTTCGGGTGTTGTGACGTCCGCCTCAGCGACGGCTTCCTCCTAATGCGGTGCCTCTAACTAACACCGTCTTCGCGCCTGCCGCAGCTGTCTCGGTCTTTGCGGAAGATGTCTCTTCACTATCCTCCTCACCCATGAGCAAGGAGGAAGCTTACTGACTGTTCACGGGCCCGGTGACTTTTGCATAAGTGCGCTCACACTGGCTGTCCTCGTGGCCGAAACTTCGGCACGCACCGCATCGCAGTATGCAGCACTCCCGGCGAAAGTGGCCCGTGCCGCGGAAGCGAAGGCAGAGCGCGCAGCCCTGTGTTGGACAACCAGGAGGGCCAGCTAGTGTGTAATGACGTCGAGCTTTACTTCCGGTTTGAGCTTCTGATTCACGAGTCTTGTTGTAGACCCCTTGTCCCTCAAGCCCTGCACGCACCACCGCTAGCGGGTGACTTCGGTCACTTTGTCAAACTTAGGGAAAGCGAGCTTCACTTCGTCGTCCGGAACACTTTACAAAAGCCAGAACACTTTCATGCGTACTGCAGCGCCTTGGTTGGTTGGGTCAATGACGAGGCACCGCACTTTTTCACTTCCAGCTCACCAGCATTGATAATTTTCTTTAATGTGCGTTCGTCCATGAAAGTAACCACCCGCACATTGCCCATCCTCTAGGCTCAAAATGGCGACAAGTTCGGCAGAAAGCGATAACTCGGCGAGCACATCGCGGAAATCCTCCACTCGGCCGCTATGGGGGACCGAAAAAAAATGTAAAACTAAAGGCCTGGTAGGGAAATTCGTTAAAACAACCTAGTACTCAGTACCTAATGAAATAGAAGCAACAAAATCCTGTTTACGCAGCCCTGCTGGGCAGCTGAAGCCGCTCCTACGGGGTCTACGACACACACATCCGTCGTGCTCGGTAGCCAGAAGGTGAATCCTTACCCCACAAGGAAAGCACGGGACGTGTCTCAACACAACCCTTTCCACCTACGCCATTCGGGCCAGTTTCTGGTCGACTGCGATACAATTGTTTGAGTGTAGTCCTAAGTGGAACGAAAGGGGCTGCTCTTTCGCTTGTTACACCATCCATTGACGTCATGAGCTCAGCTTGAAGGTTTATTACTAAAATAAGCCCGGTTATCATTCTTCCCGATGCACTGCTTCACTTCTCAATCATTTGCTGGAAGCGGAAGTAAAACATGGGGAGACAATAAACTTTGTTCCTTCCCACACCATCAGTCAAGCAAGTGCAAATGAAAAAAAAAGGAACGAACTGTGCCCACCAGGCATCGAACCTGGGACCTTCCGCCTCTTAAGCGGATGTGACAACCACTATACCACAAGCGCTTTTTTCTTTATTGCCGATTTCAGCACGTCATTTACATGTCAAACAACGCGAACAACACAACACAGATGCTAAAACTACGTCACCCGCACTCGGGGTTACGTAAAAAAATTAAAATTCGCGCATGTTTAACAAAGCTTTCATTCTTGGAAGCCACTCAGGCACTGGGTCTTGTATCTTGTGGCCTTCAATAAGACTTCCAACAGATTCACACAAATACTCTCTTATCGGCCTCGCGTCAATGTCCGCATGTCTGACTGCAATCCTGGATCGCCAAATACTGTGCAGGCCCAATATCATGATCATGTCCAAAGGAGCCCCTTCTTCATTGCCAACAGGCAAAAATCTGATTCCGAAAGCGTCCACCGGTAAGTCTTTTTTAATTGTGCATTGTAGAATGTGGCAAAAGTAAAAGGCTTCCCAACAATCTAAGAAGACATGTTCAATCGTTTCCGGCTTTCGGCATATGAAGCAATGACTTCCCCAATGTACAAAAAAATCCTTGTCTTCTACATATGCCTTGAATTCAATAGTGTTCGTGTGGAGCTTAAAAAAGAAACTTTTAACTCCACCTGGTACTGTTATGCTTTTCACTCGTTTTAGAACTGTCTGCCATGAACCTGCACAGTACAACGACCTATGGAATGGGACCGAAAGAAAGACATCACACCTGTCCTTATAAAGTTTATTTCGCGATACAGTTGACAGATATTCCATCGAAAATCGCTCTTGAAAGACGCGACATGCCATGTACACCTCTCTGAGGAAGCCGAAAAAGCCCCCTTGCATAGTCGACGAAATAACAACTAAATTTTGCAACACTCTACCCAGCCTGATTTGGCAAACAGTTCGCATAAAGGGTCATTCACGTCCCGAAAGAACATAAATCGATTCACCAACTGGCGCAGATGCAAATGCGCCAAATCTACTCCTCCATAGCGGACACGATGAAGCAGATAAGTTCCCTGTGTCTGCTCCCAAGTGCTTCCCCATACAAAAACCGCGAAAACCCGGTGCAACCTCTGCACTTTGACTCGAGAACAAGGAAATACTTGCATAACGTACCAAAGCTAGCTTACAAAATATATGTTACATATTGTGGCACACGCAAAAATAGACCAACTGAATTCTTTTAGCCTGTTGGCCTTCTCACGCGCTTCAGCAACTTCGCATTTCCAATACGGCACACTGTCGCGATAATTCTCCAGCGGCACTCCTAAATATTTTGCTGGGGTTACTGTCCAAGGCATGTTCGCGAAAATTGTTGGGGTTGTGGGCCAAGCTCCGTGCCTGAACCCCAAACATATAGCCCAGTTAACAGCACTCCCACTCACAGAACAAACGTTTTTCACAGTTTCATCCACAACACGAACGCTTTCGTAGTCGGCACAAAATACGGCAATGACATCTGCATACGCGAGAACACAGACCTCGGTCGCATGCAGATGACAAGCATGAATACTGCTGCTTTGAATTATGCTCAAACAAAAGGGTTCAGTATAAATATAAAATAGCAATGGTGACGGGGGCAACCTTTACGCACAGAGCCTTGCACTCGGATGCGCGCACCCACCCCTTTATTCACTATCAACCGCATCGTGCATCCCCTGTACACCATGGCTATACCCTGGCAAATGACTGATCCGACATTCACGTGCTCTAACAGAGAGAACAAGAAGTCATGTGGCACCCTGCCAAAGGCTTTCTCTAGATCAAGCTGGAGCATTGCGATGCTTTCATGCATGGCGTCGCAACGCTCGAGCAGAGACCGGGCTGTGTGGATGTTGGTATATATGGTGCGACCTTTAATACGAGAGGTCTGATGTGGCCCTACTAATTCTTTCATAAAAGTTTGGAGTCGTTAAGCCAGAATATTTGTGAAGATCATATAATCTTCATTCTTCAGTTATATTGGTCGGTAAGCGGTAACTTGTCGCAGTTTAGTTCCATCGTTGCTTTTTGGTATTAAAATTGTGTAGGTTGTTAGAAATGACGGGGGAAGCATATCCTTGTCATAGGCCTCATTAAACAATGCAGCCAGAACTTGTGCAATGTCATTCTTGAATGCTTTATAGAGCGATGCTACTAGCCCATCTGGTAACGGAGACTTTCCAGGGTTGAGATCTTGTATGGCTTTCCGCACTTCAGTTGAAATAGCCACTTCTAACCGTTCTTTCCTTTGATGACTAAGCTTCGGCATTAAGGACAGGAAATGCGTTTTAAAGTTTTCGGTTCTTACTTTCGTGTACTTACTTTTTTGTTTTTTTAATGTCCTATTTTGTATTCTCTCGTGTTGCCACCACCCTTCTCTGAATGCATATTACCAAGCCTTGTACAATGGCTCTTCTTTCCTTTTTTCACTACTTTCTTTTTTCGTCTTTTTTATTTATAAGAGGCCTTGTTTGCATTCCTCTTTACTCCCCCTCCTTCCCCCCCCCCCCTACCAGTTTCTCTGGAATGTAGCTTCCTCCTTGTACAGGGGTGGAGCCCTTCACGCTTGACACCAAAATGCTGAGGAGCGACACCTCGAGGGCCTTTCCAAGGCAGCCCTGAGTTGGTGGGAAAGAATCTCCCCTTTTTTATTTTTTTTAATATTTTTATTGTCTTAATCTTATTGTTCTTTTCTTATTTAAAAAAAAAAGAAAATTCGGTCTCTCCGGAACACCTGCACCATTCTCTCTCTTCCTTTGTTAAAAATAATGTTCTTCCTGGTCTCTTCCCTCCTCCCCCCCTAGTGTTCTGATCTCGTGCTTTGCTGTAAACTTGTAAACTTTGTACATCGGGCATTCTCTATAAAAATTGCGTGTTTCAAACGCTGTACTGCACTCGAAAAAGGCTGGTCCTCCAGCCGAAACGTCGTGAATTAAATCCTGTTATGTTTCTTCAATTTTTGGTGATTTTATATTATATTGACCAAATTAGCTGCCAGAAATCACTTTTGATATATATATATATATATATATATATATATATATATATATATATATATATATATATATATATATATATATATATATATATATATCACTACAATATCCAATTCCTGCTCAGCTACGTGTCGTAACAACTGACTTTGCCTCCTCCTGGATGAAAGACCTCTGGCATTGAGCGTGGCTGCGACGAGATGTCGTTCAAAAGGCGCCATCGCTTAGCAAGACCAGGCCACCAGTACGACGCTTACCTTTGTACGCACAACGTCGCACCGTGTAGTGTCGTCCCGCCATTATTAGGACTTTGAATTGTCGTCGCGAGCAAGCGACGACGATCGTCGCGAGAAATCGACGACGATCGTTACCCGCTGGTGACACGCTGCTTTCTCACCTCGCCGGCGTCCCGCTGGCTTTGTAGCAGACTTTGCCTTTGCTCCGGGCTCATTGCATCGACCTCGTCGCGGCGCCGTTTAGCAGGAGCAGGGTCGACCTCCATGGATTCTCGTTGCCTTTTCCAACGGGGCGTGGGATACCCTGCGGTTACTCGGTAACCTTGTTCGTGACTGCCGACTCGGGTGGGCTGAGCGTTGGTTCAGCAGTCGGTGGCGTGTCGTTTTCCTTGTCATCGCGCATCAGTGCAGCCGGTAGGGTCTCGACCATTGGGTTGGAGGCGGCCTGCTCAGCTTCGTCTTCGTCCATATGCAGCTCACTGTTTTCGTCGGGTGCTCCTCGCCCAGCCGCACGGGTGTACTACTTCATGCATTCAGCCTCTTCGTGCCCGTACACGTGGCACTGGCTACATTTGGGCACCTTGCAGTCACGCCTAATGTGGCCTGTGTTCCGGCAGCGGAGATATATCGGCTCACGCCCAGGCACTACGACTAACACTGTCCCATTCCCGATACGCATGTGATGGGGTAGGCGCTCGAGGCTTGCACCTTCTCGTAGAACCAGCCGCACAACTCGAGTAGTCGAGTCAGCGTTTTCAAACCCGCCGGTCTTCCATCTATCGTTCGAGACTTCTTTCACTTCGCCGTACTCAGCGAATGCCCGCCCCAGAGTTTCGCTGCTCACGTTGAAGGCGCACCAATGCACCTTCAGCCGCACTTTGTTCCTTTCAGGGTCAAAAACTACGCGTCTTCCCTTTAACAGTGATATGTCCGGCGTCGAGCAGCTTTTTCTTGGCCTCTTCGCTGCGGAAGTTTACTAACCAGACGTGCGACATCTGGTCTGCTCCGATACCGCCCACCTGTTCAATGACTCCGGCTTCTTTCATCGGCTGGCGGAAATCTTCAATCCTGTAAGGCCTTCCAGCGGTGTCGCAGTGAAGAACAACCATTGTTTTCAGTCCTTCTCCGGTAGGCAGAGGCGGCAGAAAATCCTGTAGTCTTTCAAACCGTCCAAAAACGATGTTCAGCGGCCAGCATCGGCCGTTATTAGGCCACCGCTGCGCTTGGCCCACCTAACTACAAAACCCCAGCAGCACATTTTCGTCGCGTCAGAAACTACATTGCGCATGGTTTGAGCATAGGCTTCGTATGCGGGACGCTCAAGTTTGGATCCCCACTGCCACCAGTTACAGTACATGCCAGTTTACATTGGGCACAAGCTTTCCCCTCACCTGGCACTCCGTTCCTGTGGGGTGAAACGCCTCTAAAATGGGTCTTGAATTACGGTATCTGAATATCATAGATTTTCAGATATCGAATCGAACATCTTTACAATCTGATTAGAATAACGAATGATATAGTGCATGTTCAAAATTATTCGAAACGAATCGAATTCGTTCTAAAGTTTTCGGATAGTTTAGGATAATTGGCTGGGAGTTCGAATAGGGTAGCTAATAGGATCCTTTTAACAATTTTTTTTCGCATGCAGGGTTCACTCTGGCGACGCAGAGCATGCTGCCGTAACCGGTCTGTGCGGTAAGAATGGTTCAGCGCAGCGACGCGGTGCAATCATGTACGCGCACACATACGACGTTCAAGATAGGAGACGAAGAGGCTTCAGCGATGTTTACCAAACCTTGATATAATGCCCGAAATGGGAGATCATAGCTTACTCTCCTCCCTCTCATTACGACTTTGCGCTCCTTGTTCACTGTCGCCGTCGCTAGTTTATACCTGTGCTACACGGACAAGCTCGAATGACATTTGAGTCGAATGGCATTCGAGGCTTGGAATGGCATTAGGACCCGAAGGACTTCCGCGGCGCCACACGACACTTTTCAAACGCGTTTGAAATTTTCTCAGCTTGTTTTCAGTGTACGATGACGGCAGCGGCTGTGGTCACATTAGTGCGACAGCGGCACTATCACTGACAACAGCAGCATATATGATTGTAGTGGGACAAGTTTATGAGGCCAACGACACCGACAAATTCGAGCGGCTGACGGTCAGCCTTCATGTCCTCGGCAGGCCGGCGGCTGAGCGAAAACACGCAACACGCTGATAAGGCGATGGTGTGAATCTATTCGCCCTTCTACCTTATCCATATTGTTAATGATTGAAACTAACGGGTATATTTCACATGTGCACACTCCAACACTCACCAGCTATAAGCGCTTGCCAAATTAATCTTAATCGATGGCGACTCCCTTCCCTTTCGCGAAGACTAGGCCTAGTGAGTCCGCAGTGTTAAGTCTGTGAATTCGGTGGTTGTGAAGAGGGAATTCACAAGTTTTACCGAATGCAAATAATCAACGAGTGTAGTTCTGACAACAGTGACCAGAAATCAACTGTTGCTCAGATCGCAGGGTGCGCATGCGACGAACGGGTAGCGCCGGTGTGACCCAGACCGCCGAGCACTGCTTTACGGCCAGCAGCAGTCGTTGCCGTTGCTACCTTGTGGATAACAAGTTATGCCGTTTCAATTACCGCGAATGGTCACCAATCATACTTCTGAATAAAGCAGTTTAAAACAAACTACTGATCGCGTCGGAGGAAGTCGGGACAATTAGCGATAAGCGCCGGTCGTAGGCGAGCTCAGCAGCCCGGCGGTCATGTGTTTCTCAGGCGAGCGATCGTATCGGCGCTTCCTCCCACAGACCGTCGCACTGCGTTAACAAGCACGGGTACAACCGGTACAAAAGAGATGAGCCTATTTAATAGAACTAAAGCGCCGAATGCGTTTTATGTCATGAAAACGAGCGCTAGCTGTTCGTACGCAGCGATGTAAAACAACAGTATTAGTGCAGCCGTCCTCAACGACGCACTGCTGGAGAAATTTCATGCTCATGCGGTAAATGTTCATTGGGGTACTATTACCTTCAAGCACTAACGTAGACAGAACACGAGCTATTTGCCAAGCAAAAAGCAGGAAAAAGCGAGCAGCGGGTATCAATATAAGCAGCAACAGAGCCGAAAGCAGTCGCGCGGCTGTGGCGGGGCGAAGCGATGGCGGCGGCAAAGCCTATTGGTCGGTTCGGGCTGTGTACGCGTTTCGATGGCATTCCAAAATCTGGAATGTCTCCGCAGAGCTCTGTCGAATCGAATGGCATCTGAACCGATTGCCGTCGAAAAATATCGTGTAGCAGCATTAAGTTCGGCAGTCGAGCCGAATGACATTCGGTTGGAAGGCATTCGAAACGCCCGTGTAACACGGGTATTAGATTAATTTTCCTGTGTGTTTGGCTTGATGGAGTGTTTGGCCTCTGTCTAGCGGTGCCGTTTATGCATACTGTTTTCTCACTTTAGTTTTCTCGGGTCATCTCTTTGTTTTCATGCGTCTGTAAACTGTTGTTATTGAACATGCATGCTCATTGTTTCCATTGCACTGAATCGATATGCCACTTGCTTCGTTGTTTTGGTATTTGTTCAAACCTAAATATATTTGTAAACATTTTTTTATGCTTGATACTTCTCTAATTAAAGTGCGTTTGTCGAATACCGCCATTCAGAAGTGCCTGGGCCCCGTGAAGCTGCTTTTTAGTAGCTTTTAGCGCTTGCATCTATCTAGGATGTAACTGGCATTCTGGAAAAAAAAAAGAGAAATGAAATGAAATGAAATGGTCACAGAGTTAATACAACGACCTTGTGTTTCGGGTCTCTTGGTGTTTGAATGGCTACAGCTTCAACTCAGTAGGCAGCTTTAGATTCTGCGCCGGACAGCCCGACAAACGGTACTGTTTTGCGCATGCACACTGACGCCCACCTATTCTGTTGTCCTCCTAATGAATATGGCCCCATATTCGAGATCCCCCTAATTTCCTATAGCTTCACTGCTAGCACTTCGCTGTTCCGCATGAATATTCGCGCCAGCAGCCCTAATCGAGCGAATACTCGATCCGTATTCGACTCGGCATGAAATCTAGGCCATTTGTATTCCCTTAGCTTTAGAAAAAAGCATACTTTCAGCACACGTACCCCTAGTAATCCCAGCTCGTGCACAACAAATGCCACATAGTCATGACGCTCTTGCTCAAATTGGCCTTGGCGCAGTGAACAATGCCGAGTAGCGTAAGACCACGCATTGGCTCCAGTCTTCAGGTTGTAGTCAAGGCAGCCCCTGGAGCCAAGCTGACATCCTAGTTGGCTTTAAAACTCCCTTAAGGGTCCTTGGAAGGGTGCTCCGGCGCCCAGTGAATTTCATTATTTTCTTTTCTTGATTGCTTCCATTCAGTTCACAAAGGAATTCAGATCCTGACATTCGCATTATTAAATTGGTGTTAGAGAGCGGAGAGTTTGCGTTGAAATCATGCGCCCTAAGCACCAGGGGATGCCTCACCCTTACGCCTGCGCACTCGCAGTTCATCAAGCAGGGAATCGCGAGTGAAGCTTGAAAAGACACCATTTCGAGTGATCGTTCCACCACAAAATGCGGCGAAGCATCGATGGCCGAACTGCACTGAATGGTTGCCGAGGGAGTTCACACCAGCCCGTATTTCGAGGGAAAATCTTTTGAGCGCCTGTCGGCGAAGGCAAACGCGATCCAATCCCTACTTAAGAAAAGATGTACGTGGGAAAACACAACTCGGGCGAAAGGGGAAAGGAATGGTGAGATTATGAAGCATAGATCCGTATGGAGGCACAAATGGTACATAAAGTGCCGATAGGTACATGGAAACTAATAATGGTGACGGGGCTCGCCTTAGAGAATGAGCCTGTGTGCCTAAGGTCAAATGTGCAACCGGGATGCGAAATAAATCTGAGAGCTGTTGGGAGGTTAGGTGATGCTCACCGCAAAACCAAAAACAAGGCAGTTCTGGGGCACATGGGCTGGATATCGTTTGAGGCGCCGGAAACGCACAGCAAAGTAGTGAACGAGAAACGGCTTAGGAAGACAGGAAAACCGATGGGCAGCTAAGACACCTAATGGAAAAAGGCGCAGATGATCCGAACTGGATCATTTTGATGCCCCGTCCGTCAGTCCGTCCTTTCGATCAGGCGAAGTGGCTGAGGCTGCCCGGCGTTGGCGTTGCGATGGACTTCGGTGGTGGTGTGGCGACGGTGCGGATCGAAGGCTGCCGCATGCACAAGGAGCAGCCCCGTTTGAAGGTGTTTTGCGTCTTTCCGCAGCAAAACGCTTTCGTAGAGTCCCATGAACTGCACAATTGGCAGTGGCATCACAACATTAACATTGTTCCTTCATGCACATCGTAAATGCTAACATGTGCCTGCCCGTGCAACGAGTGTCAGCAGCCGTTTTGAATTTTGGGGTGCCTTGGGCTGGCTTTGCCACGCACGCGTCAACCGCAGCGAGCACTAGAAGCTGCAGGCGCCTCAGGGCACATGTAGCGTGCGCGGGGCACGGACTCAACAAATACCCACCACCTGGCGCTTCACACCGGCCGTGTTCTTCGGGTTCTAGCGCGCTCGAACGACGTCGACACATAAAGCATTTGCGGGCGGCCCGAATTTTATTGCGGCTGTTGACGGAATTCTATCGCCGCAGTAAGGCAAGCGCACAAAAACAAAAACTGGATAACGGAAATATGGCACTAAAGAGCACGCGGGCAGCGCAGCGCGATGGTTGCACGGGCTGTGTGTAGGCCTCTCTTCTTCGTGCATCTTTAGACACTTCTTTCATGGCTAAAGCTCCCCTGGACTCCGGCCCCTCCCCCATTCTGCGCCAGCTGGCGTAGGGTCAGTCGCCTGACTTAGCTTCCGTGCAAAGGAATGGCCTTAACGGTAGTGAGGTAGGCACGGCGCTGGTTTTCCCATTCCTGTAGCCTACTGTAAAGTGGTTACTTTGTAGCATAGAAAAAACAAAATTATATTGCGACCAGCCTCAGCAATCTCAGCTCTCTTGAAGCAATTTTACTTCCTTTTCTCTCTCCACATGAGCCATGTCGGCCCCACACAACAACAGACACACGGCCCTGGCCAATGAAACGCGCCTCACACTGGGCAGTAAAACGAGCCAGAAGTGCCATATGGCGCCGACTTTCTTCCTTCATTTCCTTTTTTTAAGACAACGCTTCACAATTGCGCCTCCCTGGATACGAGCTAGCCTTTGTGTTTATGCCAGGTAGACGGCGTGTCCAAGCACCCTCCGCAATTTTTCTATTTAGTTGGCGTGTGTTTGTGGGGAGGAGTGTGTTCGAAAAATTCGAAGTCCACGTGGACTTCTATGAGCAGAGTAGCTCGATGTTAATTCGATAACAGCTATAGCAGTGCATTTAGCATATAAGGAGAGTGAATGGGATGTGTTGTAGAGTAAAGCTTTTGCCCCCAATATTCCACCTGAAGATACTGCTCTGGTGTAGAATATTTTTCTTTGCGGAACAGTTCGCTTAACATAGCCTTGTAAAAAAAATTGTGTTGCGTCCCATGAAAATGCAAATTTTCAGCGATACATTAGCGGAATATTAAAGCAACAAATCACCGGGTTGCAACGGTGATAGCTGATATGCCATTAAATGCTGGACAGAGAAAAATATGGTGCTAAAATCTAGGTTGCTCGTAAAAAGCCACCACTATATTGCATTTAACTTCACCGGCAGGGAATTGCATGTGAACCCAAAGAATTCCTGAAGAACTCATGAATTCCATGATCTACACCTGGGAAATTAGCGTGTAATCCCAAATTACCAAAGCCAGCGAATGTGAGGGCTCGATTTATGGAGGCGATAACGTGCATGACATCGTCGTTTGCATCCACATGTTTACTTGCGTTATCACAGGCTGTGTACTTCTCTAATGGGATAGCGCGACTTTGTTGCGCACAGATAGTAAATGTTTTAAGTGGTAATTCATTTTATGATTTCTAAAGAAGAGTTGTGTTTTCTAACGAAATGATGTCGTTCGACATCAGAATTTGTACGAACCTGACGAACTGATTTTACCAAAGGATTTGTTAGACATTTGATCATAATTTTTTAACGTTATTGAAGTCCTAAAAAAAACCTTCTTTCAGAATTACAGCACGAAATAAGGTAAAAAGGGTGAGAACGAAGCAAATGTGAGCGCCTTCGCGGCTTCTCCTCTGCGTCAATCGAGTTGACACAGACAGACGCTGCCGTCACAGCACAGAGGAAAACAAGGTCGCAGCGCTTTTTGTCAAAGTCAACCCCTCATTAATTCCACTCGTCGGCTGTGATAGCAGCCATGTTGAACACCATGGTTCCAGGGGCATTAATCAAGGTGGCCGCTTTGGCCGTTCCCTTAACCAGAAGCAAGAAAGGTCGAGCTAGGTGCCTACTTCAACCTAACAGATCCTAGGCGACTACTCGAGACCGGTCATGGAAGAAAACACTGTGGTCCACAGCCCCTTGTTTGCAGCCGGCAGTTACCGCTGATCCGGATAATGAGGGGAATAACGAGAATAATTAGATTGGGTTGGACCGCATATGGGTGGTTCTCTCAAATCATAAATGACAGCTTACCAATATTTCTCAAGGGAAAAGCATACAACAGCTCCATCTTATCGGTATTCACCTACGGGGCAGGAACTTGGCGGCTAAGGAAAAGGGTTCAGCTTAGGTTAAGGACAACGCAGGGAGGTATGGAAACAACAATTATCGGGGCGCCGTTAAGATGGTTTTGTTGAGTGGATTTAACGTCCCAAGGCAACCGAGCCTATGAGGAACGCTGTAGTGGAGAGCTCTGGATAATTTCGACCAGCTTGGTTTACTTAACGTGCCCTGACAGCACGCAGTAAAAACGCCTCTAGAATTTCGCCTCCATCGAAATTCGACTGCCGCAGCTGGAATCTAACCCGCGTCTTTCGGGACTGCAGCCTAAAGCAATGAGCTACCGCGGCGGCTGCAAAGTTAAGAGACTGGCAGCGGGCAGAGTGGCTGAGGGAACGAAATCAGATTAATGACATCCTAGTCGAAATCGAAAGGAAGAAGTGGGATTTGGTAGGGTATGTAGTGGGAAGACAATATAACCGCTGGTCATTACGAGTAACGGAGTTGATTCGAAGAAGAGGCTAGCGTAGCAGGAGGTGGCAGAATGCTAGGTGGGCTTCGTTTCGTGTGGCTCTGGGTACATCGGTCAAACTGGCCGATGTCTGAATGAAAGATTGCTGGAGCACAGCAGGAAGGTAGGCAATTATAGGGATGGTCATCTTTCAGAACATTGTCATGACTGCGCTGAAAAGAATAAGAAACTATGTAAACCTTTCTTCAGCGCATGCAAGATAGTGGCCAAGCATAGATGTCAGGATGTTAGAGAGATAATAGAGGCATATTTGAATAGAAAAGCGGGTCCATCCTGCGTAAGTGCACAATCTGTCTCACTGATTAAAAAGTAAACAATGTTTTTGTGTGCGGCCACTTGATGTCGGCAGTGCTGTTGGATTGAAGTCATTCAGCAAGTTGTATATAATGTTCTTTTTGTCAATAAATCTTTAGTTGGAAGTAAGCGCTCGTGTTGTCCTGTCCTTCTTTGTCCCTGAGATTAAGGAGTTTGCGCAGATACGATGGCCGCAGCTGGCAAAGGTCAGGATTAATTGGAGGGACATGGGAGAGGCTTTGTTTTGCTGTGGGTGTAGTCATTCTGATGATGATGATGATGATGACGCGGAGGCGACAACGTGACGCGTGGTGCTCAGCATTGATTAGAACTGCGTAGTCTTCTGAGGCACTTGCGCTTCTTCCATGCAGTCAGAACTGAGTCCAGAGCTGCTTCTTGAGCTAGAAAGCTAGAACCTTGCGTATCGAGTGAAATAACGAGTTGTGTCATTGTTGGCAGCAATTCATATGGGCTATTTTTACCCTCTCCTGTGTTATGGATTGTAGCTAATCCCGTCTTGTCAGAGTCATGTTTTGCTCCCTTCCACCAGTTGCCACGAACGAGACAACTTCTTTGCTGCGTGTGTGTGTGTCGGTCTCTGCTGACAATGACCAGGTGCGGTCGAGCGCATGCAGGTGAATTATTGACTATGTAGAGCGTTCCAGCGGGCATGGTAGTCGGCCGAGCATTCCAATGTGTGCAAACCGTCAACAGGATTGTCAAGACGACAATGGAGATGCGCAGATGATGTTTTATTCTGCTTCTAATTCACACATTACTTACAACGAGGAAGACATTGTGGTCGTGTGAGCCCTTTAACCTAAAGGACAGAAAGAAAAACAACTCAGTGCGTATGACGGACTTCCAAGAAAATTGGGCACTGCGCTGTTCTGCACAAGGGACAAATTACCTTTGTCAGACGTGCTTTTTAGTCCTATTCGTGTTTTCGAATTCCAATGATTTCCCGCAATCGCGAAGTAAAATTACGATCACAAAACTCCAATTCTTGGTATTTTCACAGGTGGTTAGAAAATCGTAAAAAGAATAACATCTTAATTCTTAAATTCAAACAAGGATAAAAACCAGGAGACGGTTACGACAGACGGTAACGCGAAATTTGCGCGTGACTCTTCGCACGCCACCTTCCACCGCTGACAAGTTGCTGTTACGCTGCTAGGCATTCTCCAGGATCCTTCCGTGGTAGCCGCCTTCCGGTTGTCCATTCTCCGCCCTCGCCGTGACAGGCGGCGTTGCGCTCCGCTACTCGGGCAGCCGGTTATTCCTACAACGATGACTACGCCAATTCCGACTACAAGGAGGAGCGCAGCAGCGGGTGCATAACAGCTGGGACTAAAATTCAAATTTCAAAATTGTGATATGCCATATAAGCTTTGTGAGTAAACGTGTAGCTCTCTATGCTTTTCAGGTGGGTGGCATATTGATGCGGACTCAAGCTACATAAAGCAAATCTTAATTGTCAGGACTCGCCTCCGAGTCACATTACATGCGACAGAACTGTTGGTGTACAAGATTTCTCGCCGTCAGTTCTGTCACGTCTGAGCTGCACGAGAACTCTCAGATGAGCGTGTAGGGTGCTGTTTTGTCATGCGCAATTCTGCCGATGCTTGCCTAGCCACAGCAGACGAACGTGGTTGTATGATCGTGAAGCATGGGCCAAGAACTAGTCTGCCGTGCTATAGCAGTGCAGACATTTAGGCTAGTTGATGTAGATTCAAGATTGTGGTAGAATACAGCGCAAACTGGGCGAATCACGAGTACAAAATTCGCAAGGTGATCATTAAACCTGGTGCGAGAGAGCAGCGAAGCAAATGGACTTCACCTCGATGATTAAATTGATACTTTTACTGTGTTAGTCTAGGCGCCACAGACGAGACAGAATTGTTCTTCAGCCAAGGTTGGCGAAGGTTGGTAGTGCTTCTGGAAGGTGGAGTGGGCGGGGAGGTGTCGAGGGTGTCTGATGGGCGGTGATTTTGGAGGGTGGAGGCATCACTTACCCGGGCTTCACACAGATAGCACAGGTATTTTCGCGAAGTGCCACTCTTACTGCTCTCGCAGTAAAAGGATGAGAACACGCTCTGCTTTGTGTTCCTCTTTCATTTTTCTTCCAGGTTGGGCATCTACTGCGAAAGCAGTACGAGTGTGACAACGCGGAAATGGCTGTTTATGTTTGTACGTCGGTCGGTAGCTCCAGGGAGTGACACCTCTTCCCCACCCCCCGCCAGAAGCACCGCCCACCAGTAACAGCCCCACTGAACGCCAATGAGTAGGCAGACGCTCAGCATCGATCCTTCCTTCCCCTGACCACTTTCGAAAACCTTCAAGTGGCGCCATCCACCAACCACTCTACCAAGAATACCCTCCTGAATAGATACTACAATCAATCTACCTGCCTCCACCTTCTACAAGGCTTCTCACACAATAGAAGCCCAAAGAGGATCGGGATGAGAAAGCGCCAGCAAAATATAATTCAAAAACGCAGGAAGGGACCCAGCTGTCTTTCAAAAGCAACCCCACCAACAACCTCCCGACCCCAGCCCCTAGGCAAAGGGCTTCACACACACCCACAACAACCCTGAACCCTAACCTCCCTTCCTCACCTCCATTTTCAAGAAAAACTGTGAGATCACTGCGGCACCCGCATTGGAGGATTCCGTAAGCAGTGACGCCTTCTCGCCCCTCTTTGCTTTAATTATTAACGTTCCATCATTGCCCATTTTGATTTTTCAACTTGACGCCACGCTTCGTTTTCATATTTGGCGCCATGCTTCGCTCCGTCCACACTTCTGGTTTTTACAATTTGACGCCATGCTGTAGCTCTGCCCACTTTAGGTGTTTTCAACTTTGGCGCCACTTTTGCTGTGGCCCTGCTCGGTTTGTGGACATTTCTGGCTGTAATTAATTACATATTTAACCCATTTTGTCACTTGCACATCCTCTTTCAGCGCTTTATCCGACGGTGCCATTCTTTTTCCGATATACCAACTACTTGCTCCGTTGTAGCACCGAGATTATCTAGTACACGCCGAAACCGCCTACATACAAATAGAATTCTTACACATTAAAATGTCACCCATCTCAGCCATCTTCACCCTCCAGAAAAATACTTTAAGAAGAACTGGCGCGTTTGCTTCATTTGCGCTTATATTTTGAGGGGAATACTTTAACATAATTCAGGGCTCAAAGGAGTGAAAAGATTTACAAAGCTGCCATCCTACGCAGCATGATACCCGTTTAAGGACTGGACATGAAAGATATTGAGCTCCATCATTTGGAATCACCTGTGCGGTCCTTCAGGTTGGCTGCTCTGAATGTGGGAGTTGTCACGTGCAGGCTACCGCCAACAGCAGCAGCCGGAACGTGGGCGTATGCGACGGCGCACTGAAGTTGCGCTGCCATGTTGTCCCCCCAGGGACGGAAGCCCGACGATCAGCGCAGCACCGGGGGACGGCGCGGGCACACGAGGCGGACGCGGACGAACAGCGGCGAACAGCGGAATGAATTGATCGCTATTCATTCTGACAAAATAAAGTGTTACACAAGGCTGCCACACTATGCTAACTAAGATAAGGAAGGGACTGAAAGTCGCAAATGCCACCGCTTCCGTCAGGTGGAATTCACTGTATTTGAGCTTGGTGCCTGCGCTGCTGGACGGTATAGACTTTATCCAAGCAAGTGGCCTGTGATGTTTATGGGGACCACCATCATCATCACCACCATCACCTCCTTCTTTGAGCCATGGGAAGAAAAGAGGCCTTTTTAAATGACGTCCCCCGTCCTTCGCTTTGCGATGAAACGTAGGCGTTCGCGCTGAAATTCTGCAGTGTAAACTCTACACCGCCAGTGAAATCTTCCATTATTACCGACTCTGCCGCCCTAACAGACCATCAGTCATGAATTCTGCGGTTATGGGATGCTGCGGATCACATTTCATGTCTATGTTCATTTTCATTTCCTATTTACACCGTAAATGTCTTCAACTCGCCTTCGATTTCGGCGCTTTAGTGTGTGGCTAAAAGGGACGAGAGCAACTTTTGCGAATTTGTGATTGATGAGGTACTGCAGCCTCAGCGATGGTTCGTCCGGGATTCTTTCGCTTACGTGAAGCGAGAGCCAGACTGAGGTTCTAGCTGTCCAACTTCGTCCCGATTTCACGTCTGGCGCATGAGAGGCTAACCCCGTGCCTCGCCGTCAGCGATGCGTGTACATACAGCGTCACTGCACTAACGTTAGACCTGCATATATACCGTACCACATAGAGCTTGGGCGGATTGGTTCTTTGGTCTGAACGATTGGTGAAAGCCGCCGCTGCAGTAAAACCGCCTATATTGCAAAATGTTGCCTAGAGAGAGCATGGTCTCGTGGTACGCTATTTCTCAGTTTTGTGTGGAGGTCCAGGTACGAAAGGTTGATCTTTGTATCGAATGTTTAAATGGCGGGGTCCAAAACACAATATGTGAATGGAACTGTTGGTAGGGCGAAATGCAATGCATTCCCACTATTTAATCACGTTTTGGTAGCAATCATCTTTGCACAGAAAATCCGCGATGAGGAACGCTGCAGCAGTCACATTATGATGTTCAAGAAGAGATCTCAGATTATTTAAAAAAATTGCTGATGGCCTAGCTCAGTTAGGCCAGGATATGCATAACGAAAGCACGGAGACTTCTGCATCGGAAGTGTGCATTCACTAGATGCGCCTTTATTCATGACTAAATCTTGAGCCGCCGTGGCCGTATTGGAAACGCGAAGTTGCTGAAGCCCGTGAGAAGGCCGACAGGCTAAAAGGCTTCAGTTGGTCTATTTTTGCGCGGACGACAATACGTAACATACTTTATGTAAGCTAGCTTTGGTACGTTATGCAAGTAATTCCTTGTTCTCGAGTCAAAGTGCAGAGGTTGCACCGGGTTTTCGCGGATATTTATGGGGAAGCACTTGGGAGCAGACACAGGGAACTAATCTTCTTCATCGTGTCCACTATGGAGGAGTAGATTAGGCGCATTTGCATCTGCGCCAGTTGGCCAATCGATTTATGTTCTTTCGGGACGTGAATGACCCCTTTATGCGAACTGTTTGTCAAATTAGGCTGGGTAGAGTCTTGCCAAATTTAGTTATTAGTTCGGCGACTATGCAATGAGGCTTTTTCGGCTTCCTTAGAGACGTGTACATGGCATGTTGCGTCTTGCAAGAGCAATTTTCAATGGGATATTTGTGAACTGTATCGCGAAATAAACTTTATAAGAACCCGGTGTGATGTCTTTCTTTCTGTCCCATAGTACCGGTCGTAAAGGTTGTACTGCGCAGGTTCATGGCAGACAGTTCAAACACGAGTGAAAAGCATGGCTGTACCAGGTGGAGGTAAAAGTTTATTTTTTAAGCTCCATACGAACACACTTGAAGTCAAGACGTATAAAGAAAAGAAGGATTTTTTTGTAACTTGGGGAAATCATTGTTTCATATGCCGAAAGCCGGAAATGATTGAACACGTCTTCTTAGATTGTTGGGAAGCCTTTTTCTTTTGGGACATTCTACAACGCACGATTAAAAAAAACTTACCGGTGGATGCTTTCCGAATCAGATTTTTGCCTGTTGACTATGAAGACAGGGTTCCTATCAACATGATCATGATATTGGGCCTGCACAGTATTTGGCGATCCAGGATGGCAATCAGACATGCGGACATCGACGCGAGGCCGATAAGAGAGTATTTTCGTGAATCCGTTGGAAGAGTTATTGAAGGCCACAAGATACAAGACCCAGTGCCTGAGTGGCTTCCGATAATAGAACCTTTGTTATACATGCGCGAATTTTATTGTGTTTACGAAGCCCCAAGTGCGGGTGACGTAGTTTTAGCACCTGTGTTGTGTTGTTCGCGTGGATTGATTTGTAAATGACGTGCTGAAGTCGGCAATAAAGAAAGAAAAAGGCGTCGTGGCGGAGTGGTAGCGTCTCCGCCTCAAACACCAAATGACTTGGTTCGATTCCAATCCTTCGCACAGGTTATTTTACATTCAGTGAGTGTGCGGGGGGCTTCAGTGGCTCCCATACATGCCTCCAACGAATACGTTGGTTAGGGGTTAAGCGCAGGCTCTGTTTGCGGTGCGTTTATACTGCAGCGTAACACGCGTGCACGCGCTGCACGCCGACGTCACGTCGGCCAAAGCGGGACCCTCTATACTCCAACTGCCCATGACCGCCGACACGTTCGGCGGCTTCGGCGCACTCTGACCGCACTGGCGGAGACTTCGAGCACGTCTCTATTTCGCGCCGAGTGCACCAGCCGCCCCCGACCCGACCACACCGGCTCGATCGGCTCCGCGGCGAGGCGCGCGTTGTGACTTCATGTGACTCCTCTGAGCACCGCCACGGCGAAATCTCAAGTTCGCGGCCAGTAAAGCTTTCGCGTTAAAAAACCGCTGTGCCCGTAGCATAAAGAAAATGCCAAGATGGGTTCTGTATTCTGGTTTTCCTAGGTTTTGATGAAACGAGGGTTGCTGTGCTGTAATACGCGTTAGAAGACGATTATTATAATCAACCAGAAAATATTAAAGAGGTATTCACCTATAATGTAGGTATCTCCAATATTAATTTGTTTAAAGATTACACAGTTGAGGAAGTCTTAAACCGAGTAAATCAGTACGCTGGGAGCTAGGAATGCAAACTGCGCGCAATAGAAGTATTATTCTGCGTTCCTACACCGCCGCTCAGCTAAGACTTATGCTACCGCTGTCATCAGGAATGGTGACAGCTTGAAACGAACATAATTATTCTGAGTATGAAGGTACTAATTTTATCCTCCCTATATGTAACAAGTATCAAGGGAGATCCGGAAACAACTGTCCTTGTACCAAAAATTAGCATAATAAGTTTACGTCAAACAGAGAGGGCATCTGGCATTGTTCAATCAAGAACTCTGGTGGACTTCAAAGCGGAGTGCTAGGCTCTAATGCCATGCCAGCCAATCATTCATTGTACCGTTTGTGTTACGGCCTATTTAAACAGAGGCATGGCGATAGAAAGGCGTGCCTACCGCTCGTGTACACGTCTGTGTGGGCTCGCCAGACGAGGAGCACGGTCGAAGGGCGCAGGTCGGCGATGGAAGCCAGGTGTCGGTTGAATGTCTCCGCGAACGCTTGCCTGGTGTTAAGCATTGCTACTGGCCGAGACCACTCCACGTCCTGCGCAAAAGGACGCGCAAAGGACACTGCTCTCTCACAATGGCCTCAGATTTGCGAAAAACACCGTGTATTTGGTGGAGTCTGTGCGTAAACAATACACACCTTGTGCAGGCTTCTCACAGCTGACACGAAGGTACTTGCGGTGTCTAGGTACGTCACCCACATGTGCACCGTAAGCACCAGGCAGAGATCTGGCCGAAGTCCCAAATGGGGTCGTCAGTGAGAGTTCCTGCCGTCCCTCGAGCGAGGGCGGGTCGACAGAAAGTTCTAAGCGAGGTTCCAGCAGCAATGCGCGAGACGCGCCCGTGGGGTCTTTTTTTTCGTCTCTACCTTTTCTCTCAAGAAGTAATCTGAGAACTTGTGGCAGTGGCCAATGAAATAAAGGTCCATAGGACACAGAATGCCTTAGAAGATTCAGATATCAATTCACTTATAGGTAATGCGACAGAGGAAGCTTTAGTGGTTTTGTTGGTTGAACTAAGCTGAGGTGAGAGTTTGGTTTGTCAAATATTAAATTGTTAGATTTCATGTCCTGTTGATAGAGTATATCTTTAGGTTTCAGAAAATATTGTACAGTCTTCAACCACAATTTTACAGATTTTTCGTATCTTTTTGGGTCATGTCTAGAGGAAACTCTCAGAGGTTTTATTTGCATTTTCCTCACCGCACTTTGTTTTCAATTTTTGGGTTTGATAACCTTCTAACGGAGCTTTCATTACAAGCTTTCAGAAAATTTATTACACATCGCTAAGCGCGGTTTCAGAAACGCATTTCTCATCCTTTTTAATTGTGACGTCTTGGAGAGAGATGCGAGTTTGCAGATGCTTCAGCCATATTTTTGTCAAAACAGCGTTTTTGAAGTTGACGTACAGTCTTGGTAAAAATCTTCAGGCCACTTTGAATGAACCCGGTGCGCCGCCGCTCGCTTGCTATGAGGTTAAAGAGAGCGAGAGAAGCCTGCCACTTACTCTCGAGCCCCCTTGATAACAGCACCCCTGTGCACTTAGTGCGCCGTTCATTTTGCCTGCTGCGTGCTGGCCTCCTGCACGCCGCGCTAAGGCGCTTTGTGCGAGTAAATGCTTTGGCCAGGGCGAAGTTGCCCGGTGCTGGAGTGACTTTTGACCAGCCGTGAAGGTTCATGCAACGTGCTATAGCCCAGTAAATTGGAGCTATTTTCATTCCGTTTTCGTTTGTGCAATATGCTCTCATTCTCAATGCCTCATCTACTTAGATACATTTCTTTTCTAAAGGACGGATTGAAAAACATTTATAGGCGATTATTTAACCAACTGGGGCGTTTCATGATCTCCTGGTCATAATCATCAAAGTACATCTCGATGATCAGAAGGCGATCATCTCGTGGTCGTGGTCTCCTTTACGCGATGCTGACTTAAGGGCAGTGACTCAGTTTACACTGGCAGCCAAAGAGGACGTGGCCCACTTGCGCATGGATCATGTGTGCTTAGATAAAGGCACTCACGGGAATGAGACAGAATTCTCGAGGTCATCAAAATAGGCCAGACATCGAGCACGTTTAAAAGTGGGAGAGAATTTTTCACACTGTGCCGACTACACAAGGAGGGCGAGCATCCTTGAACTCCCCAAGGTTTTCATATTCTGCATTTACTAAAAACAGCTGCCAGAAGGTTTTACTGAGCCTGTAGCTCTTTCTTAGTAAGTATTAAGCGTAAGCAAACAAAATTTTTCTCACATGTTCAGAAATTCAGTTTACATAACTAGTACCATAATCAACATCCTACGTTTATGTTAGTAAAGAAATGAAGACTTTTATTCATGATTAAACTGCGCAAAAGAACGGGGAAAGAGACAAGGAACACGTACACACACTGAGCAGCCCGCCAGAAAACATTTATTCTTAAAAGAACACGGATGTTGACACTTTTATTGAATCGGCAAAAGAAAAAGAACATCATAACTGTTTTTTTTAATTGACCAATTTTGCGAACCGTACCTGCAACTGAGGCTGAAGAGGCCGCCGATCTCCTGGTTCGCTTCCGCTTGAACATCTCCTCTCGGATTCATACGAACAGCGGAAGGCAGCGCTCCTCGCGAGCACTGCACCGTCGACACAATCGCGTATTCAACAGCTTCTGTCCGCTGAGGAGCTTGGAAACCGTTGACCCAGACAAATGATCAGTCGCATACTGCAGCTTCTTGGAGCACGGGCTCAAGCGGGAGATGACACTCTCCTCATCTCTGTGTGTTGGCACTGAACGTCCGGACGATCTCTTCAGCTGCGTCGTCTATGAACCATCTGTCTCAACTCGGCGACTAAGCCGACAAGATCCTAGAGGTTGGCAACCCCTTTCCCCTGGAAGCCACAGTCCGCTGCACAAACGCCGCCTCTTTTACTCCTCCGCCACCAAAATGTTCTCATTCGGAGCAGACGACCCTGTAATCATCTATCGATCAGGTCTGGCAACACCTCGAGCAGCTAATTGCTATAACGTCGTCGCCGGCACACCGAGGGTACCGATTGCATACCGAAGGCGCCCATCATCTCGTCTCGGTCCCCAGGCACGCCATTCTGGGTCATCATCTCGGCCACCGCTCTCTTATTACCACCGCCGATTCGGCGCGAACGCCCGCCACTGCCGACTTCAGTGCTCTTGGGTGAGAAACCAGCCAGCCGACTGCTAGCGGCGACGAGCGGTAGAGGCGTCTATCCCTGTCACCTTTTCTACGTCACCCACAAGACCACCGGCACCACGCTCCTAATTATTGAGGGATCGTTAACGGCACCCGCATACCGTTCTACGAACAGAGCTCTTTGACACCGGGGTCTCCGTGGAGTTTTTGAATGGATTTATCTGGTTGCTGAAATCCGCGCTTCTGTTATCGGTGTCGACTTCAAATCTGGCTTTCTTCTGGAATCGACAACTCGCCTCTGCGTCCAAGGTATTGGAACACGAGTGACTCATGGTGAGGCTACTTCCTGCTCCGCGGTTCCCTATACTTCGTTCAGCCCATCACTCGGAGAGCATCCGACCATCACGACCCTACCAGCCCGGACACTTCCTGCTCTTCATGAGGTGCGTCGCCATCTGGTCACCACGGGACTGCCTGTTTCCTTCCATGTACGTTTCCTCGCCCCGGACAATGCCAAGATCGCTCTTGCCGAAGTTGGCCACATGCTTAAGTTGGGCATTATTCGACTTGTCCTCAAAAAGCCCGGGGACTGGCGGCCATGTGGCGACCACCACTCCCTAAACGCTCATACTACACCCGACCGCCACCGACTGCCCCATATACAGTACTTTACCACAGCTTTTTATGGCGCCACCATCTTCGCAAGGATTGATCTCATCCGTGCAAGCTTTAGCTGCTACTACTCTCGTAAAAAAATTCAACGCTCTCAAGATAGCAGACTTTAAGAAGGTACATTAGTTGATAACAATAAAAAATAAACATACTTGACAAAGTGTTCACCTAGTTTCAGTTCTACTGCAAGATGCGTGTATCCTTAAAATTTCTTGCAAAGTTCATAGGAATACCTCTGATTGCAACTGCTGTACAGCTAACTTTTGAAAACCATTTGCAAAGTCACACCCCAACTTTAGAAGCGTGATAAGGGTTTGTCTCTAGTGCTAAAGCATTCTTTCTTTCTACAGTCCCTGTGCTTGCGTGAACCAAAGTTGAATTGTTGTATAATTCAGTGTTGAAACATCCGGTCTTTAATTTCATTAGCCCAACTTTTTTTCTTTGAATTTTTTGCAAACCTGTATGAGGTCCTTCTCTACTTGAACCTCCTTGCGTAATCTAAATGGTATGTTGGCGGCTTTCAATACCGTGGAAACAAAGACAAAAAATTTAACTATCATTTGTCATCCCTCAGCCTTGATCTGTGCCTTTAGAAGTGTCTTGAACAACAACTCTCAAGTGCTTATGCGAGAGCTTTGTTGTCTCTCACTCTAAGGCCAACTGCATTGCATGGACACACGTAATGCGTTCTCGAGAGTGCCAACTTTCACCTTTTCAAACGTTCTTTCTGGCTTTATAAAAATTAGGCAGCATTCTCTACTGCGTGGAGGGGAACGTTGCTTGTGATATGGCAAGGCGATGTCAGTTACCGAAAGCAAGTCAGCATCCAGACAACCTTAAAACGTCTGATTTCAGTAAAGAGATATTTTGTCCTTTGCTACTGTCTTTTGCCATCCCGTTTTATCTCCACTGTGCCTTTCTCTTGAACAGCAGGGTCTAGGTAAGCCTGCAAACGAGTGGCTATACTGGCCTGCGTTGTCGTAAGTCTATCCAGCATTTCTTCTGCGGAAAGAAAACACCGTGTGACAATGTACAGGGAGGCCTACGCGTTTGCTCTGATATTTATGATATCTGTCTCTGGATGAAAAACGACGTAGCTCCACGCAGTAGAGCCGGAAGGATTGTTCGTACTTCTAAGATCAATATGGTTAATACGAGAGACTGTGTGAACCGACGGTCTAGAACATGCGGCCCGAGGTCCGTTTGCGGCCAGCAGAGCTGTGGCCTGCGGCCTGCCAGCCTTCCAACTTTCATTTTTATTCCGAAATTTCGTGCCAGCCTCCCTAGTCAGCTTTACTAACAGACTTAACCCAACTGAAATCGGCAAAATGTTACGTCTGTAGAGTGTACACATTCTTTGTGGAAAGAAAAAGGGGCAGGGGTCCCTGAAGGCACATCCACTCTACGGGCGAAGTCGACTTCCTCCAGGAGCGCACACAGCTCCACAGTCTCTCTGCGTCACTGGCTCCAGCCCGTTCGCGGACGGCGCAGGCTTCGCAGACCGGAAATAGGCACGCGGGGTCACACTGCCGCCTGCACGGCTGTCTGTTCTGCTTTCAGAAGTACAACTCTTGAAAGCGGGCCTTCATCATCGAGCGAACTCACTAAATAACCTCAATTATTTACATTTCTTGCTTATTTACTGCTTTACTGGTATGCGTTCGCTTCCGCGTGATTAAATCGGTCTGTCTGCACGGTTACGTCACCTTCCATTTCCTCTGCGCTGGTGCAGTTGTGGGGTGCGGCACTTGCCGCGCTCTTGGGATGGTATTGCGAGGAGGGCAGTGGAAAGCAAGGAGAGGGCGGCGGCCTGGGAAGGAGCAGCTTACCACAACAGGTTTTCACGTCAGGTTATGAAGTCGTCCGCTATCTATGCCCGTTATGTATATGCGAGCCGCTGCCACCTGCGGACAAGGCGGAGCTAGTGGCAGTCCGTCCGCGGTCGGAATCAGTGATTTCGTCCGTCGTGTAAATCGGCCTTAAACTGGGTTACCTTCAGACAGACGTCAGCAGTCTTCAAGAGCGAACAAGGAGCCAGGCATCGGAGAACCCTCCTTCTCGCTATCTCTCTATCATCCCTCCGCACCCCTGAACCGAACAACTAACCCATTCCTTATGGCACGGGGACAAAGACCCTCCACCTTACCTTTCCTGCGTGGTCTTTACTGCAGAGGCACGTAAAGTTTTGCGGGAGGGGATTATTCCCACTCCACAGTGGAAATCTTTGGTGTGGAAACTGACGGGCCGTAACTTCCTTCGTATTATATTATTCCTGACTGCAAGTGGTTAACTTTTGAATTGCGCGAGGCAAAAGCATTGAGGCGGCAATAAAATCCAATGACGATGCACTTGCCAGTAGCCACGTGACATGGAAATTGGCGCATGACCCGGCTTCCGGTGGGCTCCAGCAACAATACAGTTGTGTCCATTTGGTGAAATCGGATTCTAAACACAAGACAGGTAACTACAGGCAACTGATGAAAGATCCGAAGACGTTGAGAGCACACCAGATTTGCTTGATTCCATCAGCGCATTCAGGGAGGACCGATAATCGCAGTGTCGTGCAAGCGTTCTAACAAAGGCAAACACCTTGAGTCTAGGAGTGGCCCGCCAGCCAGAAGTACTTGTTGTATACGTCACAGCTCACTTGCCGCTTGCAAACATTGAAATCCGCATACTGCATACTCGAGCCGCATTTTTGGTGAACGTTTTCTCTGTTTTCCTCCACCCTTGACATTATTTGGGAAGCTACATTTGGCGCGACTATGCACCGAACACCACTCAGGATTGGTCCGCTGTGAATTTTGTTACACTTGTGCCACATGTGTTTCATTATTGTCTACAGCCCTTCTGGCAGCAAGAACTTTGTTTTTTTGCAATGAAGGTTTCGCATTATGATGTCGCTATCAAAGGCTTCAACGAAACGAAAACTTGAAGATGACCAGTGTTCTCAACTTGGTTGTAAGCAGTCGTATTTCTTCATTGAGTGCGGGACAAGGTGATATATTTAATCTGCCGTCAAGCTGTGCCTGCGCCGAAGGAGTACAATTTGTATTGCGGCTTGATGTGTCGTGTTTGTTCTGCCTCCGCATTCGGCTTTTAAGCGCACAGTTGTTTTTCAGTGATCATTAACCAACTAACACATGAAAAGGTGTACTCAAGTGCAATGTATGACGGCACTTCATGTCCTGTCAAGATGACAAGTACGATGCATTAACTGGAAAGATGCGTGACGATAAAATATATCAACTAAAGGCATCCCTCGGAAATTTCCGAAAAGCTGCCAAAAACATTGAAAGAAGCGGTTGAGAGCAAGCATCATTATTATCATCAAATTGCTAAAATGAAAAATCTTTCACCGTTTGGTAATTTGTGAGAAGCTGCTTGCTTGAAGCCGTAGGCGCTGTCTGTCCAAGCACTAAAATGAGTTTGAAAAGATAAGCCTTTCATTCCGTCCTGTTGCGGTGAATTACTGAGGTAGGCCACGAGTTTGAGGACAATTATTGAGATAAGCCACGTGAATGAAAACTCCTTGTGAATTAATGCCAGGAATTCGAGGCCTTTTCTCTAGCCATTGACGAAAGCGCTGACATTACATATAACCCCAGTGTGCCATCTTCATTATGGGCGTAGAAAAAACTCAAAGTGACAGAAGTTACGGACATTTTCCCAAAGAAAGGCACCATTACTGCTGCGGAAAAAAATTTTTTGCGCTTGAAGGAGTTGAACGCACTGGCTTGCAGTTGGAGAGCATGGTGTAGGTGGCAACAGACGGTGCTCTGTCATGATCAACTTTAGGAGAGGAACAGTTTGAGCCGGTGCACTGCATCTTGCGCAGAGAAGCAACATAAAGCAAGACACTGAATATGAAATCTGTCATGGAAGCTGCGCTCGCGCCACAGTGAACTCGTTCAAAACACCCAGCCCCCGTCAGTCCACCTCTCTATTAAAAGAGGAAGAATGTAATCAGAAGGAGGTCCCTTACCAAATGAATGTGCGCTGGTTGAGCTGCTGTAAAGTGACGAGATTTTTTGGAACACACGAAATCGACAGCTTCTTAAAAGAGAAAAATACGCCTATTCCTAAGGTCTCAAATGAGAAGTGGATTCGTTCCTTTTCTCAATAACACCTGGGGTCACCTGAACACATTTGTTTTAAAACCTCATGGGAAAAAAAGATCATAACGAAAATGAGCTAGTACGTTCATGCATTGCACGAGTAATTACAACTTCATCGGCACCAGAGAAAAACGAATAAGTTCGTCCAGTTTCCCACTTTTATTTCACTAGGACACGTTGCCCAAGAATCAAGTGAAATTTTCTGAGATTTTTTTCCCCAATCTCGAGAAAAAAATCAAAATTCGGTTTCAAGACAGCAGCAACCTCTCCAAATATTTCGATATTTTATCGGCACCATATGCTGTGCGAGACGACGATGCTGAACCCGAACTGCAAATAGAGGTTATTGGTCATCCAGCAAGCAATAAATTACAACAGAGCTTTGAAGAAGTCTCTGTCCCGGAAGTTTACACATTTTTAGATAAGTCAATTTCTCCAAATCAGTGGCACCAAGCGACAAGGATTATTGACTTTTTCAGGAGCGCATTCTTGCGGGATATCCTCTTCTATTCACTGCAAGTGAACAAATCTACTCGGCATTCAAGGATGACAGATGACGCGGGATATCCTCTTCTATTCACTGCAAGTGAACAAATCTACTCGGCATTCAAGGATGACAGATGACCACCTCATAGCCTAATTGCGAATGATTTCCGCACAACACTTAACGCCGGATATTGCATCCCTATTCGCCGCTAAGCGCTGTCAAACCTCAAGCTTGCAGCTTGCTAGAACTGAAGGGTGATTCCTGCGATAAAAAAATAAAACCTGTTCTTGACAACTCAAATTATCTTCGTAGGTTCTTTTATTTAAAACTCTGCAACAATGGTGGTCTTCACATACATCCTAAAGAAACGCCATTGCGTTCACTCCCTCCCCTTTATGTTGTTTCCCAGCTGCTCGCCCGCGCGAGATGAAAGTTTCTAAATTCAGCCCGCATAGCGGTGTCAAATCGAGACCCCTGGTGTACACAAATGAAGATCTGAACTTTTCACGCTTTAACGTCGCTGACCGTTTGTGTGACTATGTTTTTTCGTTCAAATCTTGCAGACCTGATAGATTCGAAATGAAGGTTTATCGTCGCTTGTCACTGAGATTATACTAAAATAAAACAATTATTTCAAGATTGGTGTAGCACATCCTGTGACACCTCACTGATGGCGATGCTTGCAAATGGCTATCTGCCACAGACAACGTCCAAGCGCAGAACAAACGCGCCAGATATGCAGAATGACGGAGGATGATGATCCTATAGTCAGAAACAACACGCTGTGGCAGATCAGTCCAAGCTACAAGCGCGAGGTGACGGCTCTCTAATCTGCGCTGTCCTCATACAAAAGCGAGCCAACGACAAACACCTGTTATGTGACAGCTCGCACACAAAAAAATTACTGCAGCGCTAGAAAAAGTTTTTTCCGAGTGCAGTGTCTTCCCCTTTAGCTTAACTCTAGTGTTGTGGAGAGAACATTGTATATCTTAAAAATAACGGTAATAATGCTGATGATGATATGTGTCCTCCTCTAGCTTGTTAGTGCGGCAGGCAACATGGCCTTCCCTTTCAAGCAGAAATTATCATAATAAGCCTAATGAGAGCGATGCATTGTAAGTTTTTAATGGCCCAGGTTACTTTCCAGACTATTGTAATGGAAGGTGGGGATGGCGTTTATGTCAGAGGGATTCAGGGCGCGAGGCTTCAAAGCTGCCGCGACGCATGTGGAACCGCAAACCGAACGGATGCAATGTGTCGACAACAGCGACGCCGAAGTGGCATTTACTTGGAGTTATACAGATATTACAAAACACAGGGGGAGGAGCTCCAATGGTACCTTACTCTCAGGCCCAGGTATCCGCAAATTCTACTGCTGCAAAATCCCTTTGCTTGCTGAAAATCCCCACAGTTGGAAATCCACATTTTTTTTAGCACTGTTCAACGAACAGCGGCTCTAACGAGTGCGATGTCCTTCGGTTTGTGTATTTGTGCCTAAAGTCGCGAACTTAGTTTATGAGATTTTTAGAAAAATAGGTAATTTCTTTAAAGGCATTTCAGGACAGCGCCGAGAAATAAGGTGAGGAGTTTGAGAAACGGAAGCCAATGTGAGCAGATCTGCGGCTGTTCCACTGAGTGAATCGAACTGACCCAGAAAGAAGTTGACGTAGCTCAACAGCGCTTGGGGGGCAGCGCTTTCAGTAAAAGCTAAACTCGATCAGCTCGCAACTTGGAAGTGAAAGCAGTCGGGTCAAACCCCAAGGCTTCAGGAACCACAACTGATGTGGCCCCTTTTGGCGTCCCCGCGGCTATCTAGCCTAAGGACAATCAAGTCCGGTACTCACTCGCGCGTAGCAAATCTTGGAAGACCGCTGGAGACCAGCGGTGCGAAAAACTTTGCGGGGCTTGCGAGGCCTTGCTGGCCGGATCTGCACGGAGACTTGTTGTTAGCTCTCAGAATCTGCACGAACTTGCAAGTCTTCTGGAAGCAGTTGTTCTTCCCACCAGTGGAAACTGCGCCCAGAGCTGCTTCCTGAGCGAAAGAGGCAGTCACCTTGCGTACACAGTGAAATAATATTTCCGGTCATGGTTGGCAGTAGTTCACATTGTTTTTTTAATGCTTTGGGTTGTGTTCAGGTTGCTAGCTATTGTGTCTTGTCGGAATCGGTATCTTTCTGCTTGCTGCCTACCACATGTCACCAGGAACGAATAGAATTTTTTAGCATATCGTGTGTGTATTTGTCTGTCAGTGCAGACAAAAGACCACTTCCTTTGGAGTACACACGCCGACAGAATATACTTCCGATACACAGCGTCTTGAGTTGGGCAGTCGGCCCAGCATTCCAGTGTGTGCCATGTGTGAGCATAATAATCAAGACGAAACATGAGAGGCACACACGCAGTTTTCACATAGCTTCTAATTGAAAATTTATGTACAAAAGGTAGACGGTGTGACCACGCCGCCCTTTGAACCTGAAAGACAGAAAGAAAAAAGATCTCAGTGACTGCCATAAATCTCCAAAGCAAATGGGCGACGTGTAATTCTGCAGATACAAAAACGCAGCGTTCTCAGGCATGGTTTTGTGTCCAATTCTATATCTTCCATTAAATGATGACTATCGTTAATAGCGAAGTCTGCTTGCGAACCCGAAACAAAAACTCTTTACACTTCTCAGATTGTGAGAGAATAATTGGAAAAGTTAAAACTTAAAATTAATCTGCGATTCGCTATGCAGCTCATGTGGGAGGCATAATGCAAACTTCAACTACACTGAAGCGGCTCCCAATAATCACGAGGCGCTTCGCGTCGCTCCACCCGAGAGAGAACAGTTAACATACAAGATTTCTCTCGTCAGTTCTATCACGCCCGACCTACACGACAACACTGAGTGCAAGGTGCAGGGTGCTGCTTCGTCGCGTGCAATTCTCCCGATGCTTGTCTAATTCCGGGAGACGAATGCGGCATAATGACCCGGTGTCCTCGGTCATGACGCATTTTCCGAGAGCTATCGAGCCGCAGAATTCACGCAAGCATTAGGAAGGGAGACGCTTTGGCTAGTTGTATATTCATGGCAGTGGCAGAGAACAGCGCGTACGAGACGAAGCACAAAAAATAAATTGACAGGACGATCATAGAACCTGATGCGGGGAAGCGGCGATAGCAGTTGGATATACCCTCGCGTTGGTGCTTGTATTCTTACTGCAGGCAAGAGTTCGAAGGTGCGTTGCGCATATGGAAGGTAGTGGGGGGGGGGGGAAGCGGGCGAGGCTGATGGTGCCTGGGCGGGGAGGTCGGGGTGGACGGTGGTTGATGCCTCCTTTGGGAGCTGAAATTCGCACAGCGCCTTTCCCACTACTCACCAGTGCAGACGCCGTCTTAGATAACAAACCTCAATATTCACCTTACCCATACCTTTCTCCGGCTCATGTTGTGTAATGCTGTGGAAACAAGGCTTAGAAATTGGGAATTCAACAGCCTTACTAGGTAGAATTTCAAGTGTTTTACTCTACACTCTGATCACCTGACAGACTCGGGGCTGATAGGGAAAATGTTGACTGCGGTACCACGGCGCTCGTTGGACCAGTGTCCACGAGCAGGGTTCGACCAGAGCCTATTTGTTAGCGCACTATACCAGGTGTTTCACCTAATTTTTAAAAATAGACATTTTCAGTTAGAAGAGTGCTTCTTTCGGCATAGCTTTGTCCGCGGCGTAGTACATCGCTGCGACCTAGAAGATGTGCGGCGCCCCGCCTTTAGTGTTCGCCTCGTGTACCTCCAGACTGCAGAAACTACGTCTTCCCCGGGAACCTGCATCCCATTAAGTGGCGCTCTAAAAGGGAAACTCATAACAGGCTGCACAGGAAAAAGCGTTCACCCGGAGTACGGTCCACGCCATCAACCTCGCCCTCCAGCAGTACATCCTGCTCTCCCTCGCCTTCACATAATCATGTCTTCCATCCCTCGCCCTCACCTCATTGTGTCTTTCCTCCCTCATCCTCACCTCACCAAATGAAGCCCTCCTGAGGTAAGGGTGAGGACGCCCTCATGAGGGCTCGCCCTCGTGAGGATGCCCATCTCTGGTCGTAGGTAGCCATCCGTCCTAGGGCTGCTGCCAGCAGTTGACTAATATCTGCACGTGCTAATGAAATACCTGCGCGGGGCCACGAACGCGCTCTTCTTCCCGGTGAAGAACAACCACACATGCACTCTTCGTTACAAACGCGAGGAAAGCGCGCGCATGGTGTTCGTAAATCATAAGCCTGCGTGCCACCATCCCCGCCCTGCGACTGCACAGCCAGCAACACGCAACCTTCCTGGGCTCCTCCACCACGGCGGAGTTGATGAGGATCCGGCTCGGGCTGGACCTGCTGCTCACCCTCGGCCCTCCGCCGCCCAGGAGTGCTCTGCTGTGCGACTCCCGCGCCGCCCTCAGCCGCCTGCAATCTAACGGCCGCGGTACCCCACTAGTGCGGGAAATTCGCTCGCGCATCGAGCGCCTCGCGCAGAGAGGTTGTGCCGTGCGTGCACAGTGGGTGCCCGGTCACTGCGGCATCGCCGGCAACGAAGAAGCTGACGACCTCGCGACCGCTGCACACCAACTACCTGCCAGCGATCTGCCCCTTGCGCTGGAGGACGTGCGTGCGGCCATTCACGACCATCTCCGAAAGCAGCACCCCGACCCACGCATCGCGGGAGGTGAGCGCATCGACAGTGTCACCGGCTGTCGCGCACTTACACGGTCGCAACGTGCAATGATCCTCCGCGCGCGCATTGGCTGCGTGTGGCCCGGGGAACGACGGGTGCGTCACGGAATCGCGACGAGTGATGTGTGTGACGGATGCGGTGCAGTGGAAACACTAGAACATCTGCTCCTTCGCTGCTCCGCGTTCGCCGATGCTCGTCGCGATATGCTCGCGGCCTATAGGGCGCAGGGCATACTACCAGACTCCATCAAGACGCTATTGTGGCCGCAGGGCAGTGCGCGCACTCGTGAGCGAACTTTGGTGAGCCTCTGTGCATTCCTCGAACACACGGGCTTGACGTCCCGTCTGTTCTCCGTCAGGTAGTTACACGCAGTGACCGAACGCTCCGCGAGTTCTACCTTGAACGATTAATAACTGGACGCCCCACTCCAGTTGTAACCTACACAGTGCTGTGCGCGTGTGTGATTTAATTCCTCTAAACTGAACTAATCACGCGCACAACCTGGACACATTACTTATTGTGTAAATAGTTTGTACATATTACTTCTCCCCCTGTCCTCTATTCCTGTCCCCTCACCTCTTTCATTTCATTTCTCCATTCTGCCTGCTGTCCTTTATTTCCGCTGCCCCAGCTCAGGTGCCTCAGTATCGATGGCAGATGCCGGGGCTAGCAAAAATCTTTTCCTTCCTTTTTACTATTATTTTTAATAAAACCACTACCACCACCACCACCACCGTGCAGCGGGTGTACGTAGACTTATTTATCGTGGCCACCCTGATTTTACGGGAAAACCATACTTTGGCTTGCGTCCTATTCATTGGCTCGTAAACGAAGTATCCTCACGCCAATCAAGCAGTATCAATGGCAACCGTGATAAAAACGATGAAGCTCTAGCTCGTGCAAGTAGCTTTCGAGTGTTCCGCGGAGTCGGGTGGACGGGCTTACACCGTCACGTGGCAGTCGAACGTCACTAAAACATAGTAGAAACAAAAGCATATAAACACATCAGATACCAAGTCTTTGGCTGAGTGTTTTCGTCTTCGGAATGATTAGTGATGGCTGTATCACAAGCTGGCGACTAAGCGAATTATGCGACAAACAGCGCAGCGCGCGTAAAAAAATTCCAACTCGTTGAAACTTCACTGCTGTGGGCCATGTCTAGGCGCTAGCCGCCACTACCGCTTGGAAGAGGTTTCTTGCCCTGGCGGCGGAAATCACGATCGTCTTCGCTTGCATGTGAAAAAAGCTAACGCCTTGTGCCACACTTTCGTCCTGTGTTTGAATCACCGAACGATGGCAACGCATCTCACAGTTTCTGCAAGTTTAGGTTATGTGAGGTTTTACGAGACTCCTATGTGAGGTTTTAAAAGACACTGCTGCTTTGTTTTAATTCACTACCTGCTTCATTCAAGTGTTTCCTAAAATCCGCAGTGACAATTAAGGAAACAACAAGAGCCTAAAATATCGCTCTCATTGCAATCTTCTTCATGTTACCTAAAGTGACGTCAGCATCCACTACATTCGTGATAAAAAAAAAGACTGGACTAGTGAGCTGCCACAGGAGCGGAAGGTAACAGCGCTCTGCGCTGTGGCTACAAACCCGCAGATAAGAAGAGCGCCACGAGTGCTCGTAAAACACGACTCTGCGCCTGTCGCGCGGTGCGCTTTTGGTTGCTCCGGGGACTTCAGTGTGCAAATTTTTTTTTTCGTCGCGACTTTACATAGGCTAACTTCGGTAATAACGACCGTACGGGAAATGCAGTTTATGTAAGCACGGCGAAGGTACAACTGCCACGCGTTAGTGCATAGAGAGCCTTAGGGCTGTACTCAAACTCTATTGTTGATATGCTGTATTGAAATACCATGCAAGAAAAAAAACTTCAGTTATTCGGTATTTAGCGTGTGTAAGTGAATTCTATGCTGCGCTTTATGGTATATTGCCTAGCTCATCATTACAAAGAAAAATTACGGGACTATCATATCATGTAATGAGACAATGCAAAATTAGTTAGATTTGCCCAGAAGCTGTTACTCTAATCTATACATGCGTTCTGTGCCGAGACTTCACACATGCGACAGACTCTTTCTAGAGGCTGAAAATGGGCGGAGGTGAGCCAAGGTTGGCGCTGAGTGGGTGGGCAGTTTGTACGATGGGGAGGTATCTATTTCTGGAGGGGCAGTGTATGCGCCGAGAAATTTCTGTTTGAAAACATTGCATACGTGTAGAGAACCATTAAGTTGAACATAAATATGATATCGCAGGAGACACATTCAGACTGGTTACATGTGGAAATGCGAAGGCATTACTGTCCCTGGGCGCACTGAATCTCCACATACGCGCTTAGGACATGACCTGGAACGCTGAGCGACGAACCGTGGCGTCCCTTATTTGACACGAGAATTGTTTTTGAAGAAAGGAGGCGGCGCACTAACTGTGTCACATCTGGGTTTACAGCTCAACAGCGCCATAATCGCCTACAGTAAAGAGACAAACTGGCTTGGCAGGCATACAATTCAAGGTGCATATGTAGTCGGCTCGAATCTCTTTCGCAAGCTAACCTCCAATTTGACTAACACATGTAAGCTATATACAAAGAGAAATCGCATGACAATACGGAACACTGTACGACAAACGGTTGTTCACAGTTTTTGTGCAAGCAGTCTGGAAAACTGGCGCCACATTGAGCTCGGCCAGTGGGGATATATATTGACGAAAGAACGTGTATATGTTTTTCTGAAATAGTGTTCGGCTTGTTGTTTGCGTCCTATGGATGCTTTATGACGTCACCCTGTTTTTATAGCCCTCGCTGGGATTTTCTGTACGATACGCGAGAGCGCACACTAAAAAATTCACGCCTCCCGCTGCTTTTCTTGTAATGTGACTGCTTTCGCATCAACAAGACTGTCCAGTTCTCCAGTCTGACCTTATTTGCAGTCCAAACCCTTCCCTGGATTTGAGTATAAGAAGGCGCATAACTGGTTAATTTTGTCGGGGAGGGGGGGG
Organism: Amblyomma americanum; assembly: GCF_052857255.1. Lineage (NCBI taxonomy): Eukaryota > Metazoa > Arthropoda > Arachnida > Ixodida > Ixodidae > Amblyomma > Amblyomma americanum. Next base: position 337,712,236 of record NC_135497.1, read on the forward strand.
GGAGGCGTAAAAGATTATGTTTGAAAGAACAGCCTGTATAAAATCGGCATAAGGGCTATAACATAGCGTGCATCGTAGTGTACAAGTGTCAATTAAACGCTATTTGAAATTTTCGCTCATTGTACACTCGCGTTACATATGCTATTCCCCGAAAATACCGTGCGCGGTTTTTGTTTACGCTACAATATTGTTTCCAAAATAGCGCAAATGTTCACTGCACAGTTAGAAACTATATGGTTCACAGGCCATAAATGGGGCACCGAGCTTTCGCTTCGTTTCATCTCGCCCACAGCAAAAAAGAATGAACGATAAAATTTGCCTTATTTATCATTCAGAGTGACTATTCTGTCTCTCCTAGACATGAAGAGGAGTGTCGATCAAAGTTTCGTGGATTGAATTGCTGAAAAAAAATTTCCTCCTTTAAAGAACCTGAACAAAGCTTATGTAGGAACTTTACCCTCAGCAGTTCATTGCAGCATTACGAAAGCTGCGATGAGTGCACAGGTGACTTTCCGACGGTGCCGAATGTAGTGCCAGTATAAAATAGGCGTAGAGGTATATATGATTGCGCGCTTTATAGCGCGCATGCTCTTATGCTTGCATTACGCATGCCATTGCCCGAGTACAGGGGGCACGACTCTTTTAAAAATGGCGGCCCGCTTCAAATCAGGACCCTCACCTCATACTGAATCCGTCGATGTTTTTGGATCCGAAGTACCCGGGTCCGCACCCGACAACGACGGCAGCTTTTCGATGGAGGCGAAACGCAACGGCACCCGTCATTGCACATTAAGATCCCCAGGTGGTCGAAATTATTCCGGAGCCCTCCGATAAGGCACCTTTTATTCCTTTCATCTTTAATTCCCTCTTTTATCCCTTCCCTTACGGAGCGGTTCAGGTGTCCGCCGAGATATGAGAGAGATACTGCGCCATTTCCTTTCCCAAAAAACCAAAAGCGAAAGAATTACTGCCGTTTTCAGCACGTTCATTTACCATAAAGGGGCCACTGGTCTTTCGTTTCGACTCATCGAATCTATAACAAAACACGGAGCAGCAAAAGAGATCTATTTTTTATCTTGGGGGACGATTTTACAGCTTCAATTCCTAAGAGGAACATGGATTTCTTAAGAATAGTTCCCCGTTGTAACAAGCAGATGGCGCCGCTGCGCTGAGCTTATTGTTTTGTCTCTGCATGCGCTGAACTAAAGATACGAATATGAGAAATTACGTAAAATCTCAAAAAATCCTTGCTTCTAGCATACGTAAGCGTGGCTACACCTATGGTACGTAGACAGCGTCTATTTAGGCTCTTTTCTAACCATATCTGTGAACACCGTGAGCAGACGACACGCATTCAATGAGGAGCGGATTAACACGGTTAACGCGCTCTCCTAATTGGGTGAGGAGGTCTCTGCCTTCCATAGTGCTGCAAGGAACTTATGAGCAGGAAAGGGAGAGACAAGAGGAGCTCGTTATGACGTCATCGGTTCAAATCCGACCTCAACAGCCGCAATCCAATAAAGGGGAAGCGCAAAGCGCCCGTGGGCTGTGCGTTGTCAGTGCATAGTGAACATCTCCAGGTTACCAAAATTATTCCGAAGGACTCTGCCACCGACACCTCCTTTTCTCTTTATTTTTTTGCTCCCAACTTCCTCCCCTCCTTTACGGCGCGGTTCGGGTGTCCACTGATATGTGAGACAATTACTGCGCCATTTCCTTTCCTCAAAAACGATTTTTTTTAAGGAAGCCAGCAGTCACCGAAACCAAGGGCCATAGGGAATGTTCCTTTCCTTTTCTTGTAATTTATATATTGGTTTGGGGTGTTGATAATAATGATTGTTTTTGGGGGAACGGAAATGGCACAGTATGTCTCATGTATTCGTTGAACACCTGAACCGCGCCGTAAGGGAAGGGATAAAGGAGGGCGTGAAAGAAGAAAGGAAGAAAGATTTGTGGTGTTGATCAATGGGAGAATAATAGTGTAAATAATAAACTATTTAGGATAGTTGATTTGAAACCAGAACAAAAAAAAACACATGCCGCTAGAGGGCTCCGAACATACGATCTTAGAATGTCTCGTTCGGTGCTCTATCGGGTGGGGAGGCGCCCCGACGTCCCCTTTGTTTGATTTCCCGCGATGCGTCTTGCAGCAATCTCTACTCGATGAGGGGCGCGCTCCGTGACAATCCTGAATTAACTAAGAGAGGGCGCTGGCGTCACAGCGACACGATCGCCACAGACGGTGAGAGCACTACACGGGAGAGAGGAGGCTCTCTACGGCTGGTGACCGTCGGCGCGTACGAACTGTTCGGCTGCGCGCTACGCTCTCAGCCAGCGGGGCGAGGAAGTAGCGGGGAGACGTGCTCCCGCATATCGCCCCGTCCGGCTTCGGAGTTTCCCCTTGCCCTAGCGTGGGCGAACAATAGCTCGTAACCTTGCTGGGGACTCGAAGAAGGACGTTCTGGCGGGCTAGTTGTTCCATAATGAAGCGAATGAGTACAAACTGCGTAAGGCACACAAATGGACAGACAAAACGCTGGATTCCTCAGCGTGCTTTGTTGCCAGCTGGTATTATTTTTGTCGTAGCAATAATCTCCGATTGTGTCAGATGCCAGAGTGTCGTTCCTTTGCTCACTCAGAGCAACGCCCGCCGTGGTCGGCGTGCGCTCGGTATGGGGTCCTCGCAGTATTGAACGGTGTCAGCAGCGATATATGGCGAAAACGCCATTATCTCCCCTATTACAGCTTTACAATGGGAGGATACAACTTAAAAAAATAAACACCAGTTACACTGGGTCACGATCGGTCGCGTACTGTATTACTCCGCTGACCAAATATAGTTGCAAACGATATCAACGTTTTAATGTTTAGCTATATTGAACAATCAAGTAAAGAAATTTCTAGACCTTATAATTTTTTTCTTGCGATTAGCTTCTTGTTTAGGTAACACGAAAAGTTTTAATAACGGACTATTTTTTGTGTCATGGAAAAATAATGTGTGATGTACTTGAATGTGGGCGGAGCTTCACGGCCGGTTTAATTTGTTTTAGAGTAGAGGAGGTATTGATGCGACGGCATTCGGCAGCCGCGAGATTCGCCATGTTGTGGGTCGCAGTACGGCCGCTACTTCCAGACGCGGCCAATTTATGAGAGTGTGAAACTACTTGACTAGCTGGCAATACCAAGAGCCGGCTGAGGGTGCCCACGGCATCAATGTACAGTTTTTTAAGAACTGAGTAACTCGATGTATCTGTTGAAAGCGACAGGTTAATACCGAATCTTGCAGAATCGCTGTAAATCGCGTTGCTGCAAAGAGGCAGAGATTCCGAATTGTGCTTTGAATGTAACGTTATTTTGCTACAATCAAAATTGAAAAACATTCTCTCTGCGACTGCTAGCCTTTTTACGAGCGCATGAGAGTATTTGTTCGACCATTCTGTCACGTAGCGTAAATAAGGCAGATATGACGCTTTCCCTTTCTGCTGAAACGCCGTCTGTGAATCTTAAGCAGCTCGCGGGCTACAGCCACTGGAAATAAGAGTTCCTGCGGCGGCAGTTTTGGAATTTGGGTAATTAATCATTTCCTGTGTATCTACGATGTGTACTGCATGAATAGCGGAGAGTTATTAACTGATAATACAAGTTGGAAGTCGTACATCCTTGCGTGCAGTGCAGCTGGCCAGCTTTCCTGCCGAGTTGCGTTATAAGGTTGCAGCCCAACTTAAACAATGATCATGCAGCCCGGTTATATGACGGCACAGAAGGATTCTAATGGAAATAAACTTCACGCGCATGAAGCGTTCCACAAGGAGAATTGGACGTTGATGCATTTAACAATGTACAAAGATGTTACAGATCACTAACAATGTAGGCCAAGTACCTTACGGCGTAGTTGACACTGCGCGAGGTGGAGGGAAACGACCGCCAGCATCGCGCGCTAGCCGTGATAACACTCGCGCCGCCTTGTAGTGCGGCCTCAGTGAATACCTTCTATACCATATCCGGATTGTCAGGACCCGTGGAGTATCTGTTACGGGTCCAACTTGGACTTATTTTTGGAAATGTGGTGGAGAGTTTGAAGGATGCTGCACTCCCGCCACCGGTTGGCCCGGTATTGCAATACCTCCGGGATCGGCCTTGTCTTTAGCGCGTCTTTGCTATCCTGTCTTTCTATCCCCTCTTACAACTCTCCTTCTATCTGCACGTGGTAGCGATTGTGGCTCGGCTTGAGCCAGTGAGCAGGCCTGTGCACTTTCCTTTCTTTTTTCCTGGCAGTAACACAGACAGACAGACCTTCTAACCAGAGAGCTATGGGAATGGCTGTGGAATCTGCTTTTGGGGCTATTTGTTGTTCGTGGTCAACGGGGCGCAGGGTCTACTCCCAGACGCCCTCACAATGCTATTGTGGCCTCAGGGCAGTGAGAGAACCATGTTCTGTGCTTTCATCAAAAAGACGGCCTTGAGGTTCCGTCTGTTGTCCGCCAGTGAGTGATGCGCAGTGACCTAACGTGTGTCGTACAGTTTCGAGTGTCGTGCGCCCGCGCTGCCTTTCCTTTTTCGTTTACGGATGTCCCGCGCGCCAGAGCGGAACACATGCGAATTTGTACTCTCTTCCCAGTGTCTTTTCTGGCTGCCCCTCACGTCTAGCGTTTCATTTCTCCAGTCAGCCTGGTATCACTTTATTTCAGCTTCCCTACCTCTGCCGCTTCCAGCATGGATAGCAGATGTCGGGGATAGAAAGTAGATATTCCTTTATTTTATTATTTGAATAAACCCACTACTACTACTATTTATGTTGAAAGTTAGATAATCCTGAGAGTTTTCAGCAGCGCACCACCCATCCATAAATGCCGACGGAGTATTTCCCGCAATGGCGTGTCACGTGAAACGTGATCGAATAGTAAAATGCCATGCACGCATGAAAAAGAAATCTTTTCCTCCATGATGGCATCGCGAGAGGTGAGGGCTTTGAATATGAAGGAAGGAAAGCTCAGGAGAAGACCTCGATATCCGAAGGTCTCCTCGATTTGCCTACACTTTCTGCACCGGTTCAGGAGGGGCAGCACTCTCGCACTCGGTTTGAGAGCGATAGAGGGATAGGCGCGGCATCTGCGCTGTGCCCTCACAAAAAGCTGAAATGACATTGCGCGCGAGTGTGCGTGCGTGTCTGTGTACACGTGTAAGCGACTGGCTGGCAGGGACACTCCGTACGAGTTGTCACCTTTATGGCCAGCCACGCATTTTGCTTCGCACTATTTCTCATTTCTGTGGAAATATTACTATTACACGCAGCATGATAGAGCGCTTGCATAAAAGGAAGATGATGAGGACCTCGAGGATGCAGCCTGCGATACTGGCTTCTAATTTCATCTTTGTTGTCATTTCTTATGATCCTTCTATCTGCTTTAAACTGAGGCATGTGGCAGGAGCTTCCTGTCGGCGATTTCTCTCGTGTAGACATAGAGTATGGTCATCATCTTCTATAGGGTTTCTCTCACAAATATGGCAGATAAAATTAGCCGCGCCTTTATTTTAATTAGACCCAAACGATAAGGGCACAGAGTTTTTTCTAAGAGCCGTGACCGGCAAGATCTGGACACAACTAAATTCGTCTCATTTCCTTATAGCATATATTTTTGATCGCGTCCGGCGGCTCAGTTTTTGCAGACAGCCCGGTTGGACAGACACTATGCGGGACCTTTCTGCCATAGCTGTGGACGCCGTCAAGCAAGGCTATGACAGTATACACGGTATTTGCGGTTGCTTCTCTGAGTGCCGCGAGTTGATTGACGTCGCGTTGCGCTACCCTGCAGGCACGCGGTTTTCGAATAGCTCTAGAATTGTGTTCAAATTAGTAGTGCCACAGCGGCGAGGAAGCGCGTTTTCGAAATTTCAAAAACTTATATAGCTATTATACGGCCGGCGACTGTAGCCCATTGGTCGCGAGGCCAACTCTGATGTTCGGCGACGCGCTCGAACCGAAAGAGGTCAGCGTCAAGGTAGTGTCTCCCCCGTCACCAACCGGCACTTCCTCGTGCGATCTCATGAGCTCGGGTCGAGGAGCCTCACCTTCCGCCGTTTCTGACTCGGCCTTTCCGGTGCTATTAACGCTATTTGCCGCACTACCCTGTGGGCCTTGTCGGAGCATCAGCAATTCCTTTTCTTTCTACATATCCGCCATCCGGAGCTTAGGCTGTTCTCGGGCCTTCTGCAACTCTTGCTCTACCGCCTCATTCTACCGTGCACGCTCTTTATTGCGTTCATCTCTGGGAGGATCTCGTTCCTGTTGCACCCATTTAAGAAGATCTTGACCCTCGAAGCCATAAGATCGGCCATACTCGAAAAACATTTTTAACTCTGCATTGACCATCTTAGCGGGGAAGCGCTATAGGGCTAGGACGCAACACTTCGAAATGCACCTACTCCGCTTTCAGTCAAAGACACCTGGCTGACCAGCCCTGTTCGCGGGCGCCAAATATGAACAAACCTCGGCCTTTAGGGTGGGCAGAGGCTCGGGATCCACTTTACGGTTACCCGCCGTCCCTCTAACGAGGTCTGTGGACACAGATAAAGGTAAGGCTGCTCAACCCATGAAGCACGTGTGTCGATGCGGGGTTGAGAAGTAAGTTCACGACAATCACTTTTGTAACAAAGACCAGGATAATAATAGCAAGCATTTTGAAAGATATCAATAACAACCAGAACTTTTGAAGCTCCAAGAAGAACTTCCCGACAAAAGATGACACAAAAAAAGGATCCCGACTGTAAGCAAATACAATGATTTATCGAGGAATTCTGCTGACGCAAAACAAGATTTCAAAATAGTAAGTACGAGCATACAGTTACACAAAATATATCATGGAGAAAATACTAGGGCAGTCAATGTATAAACAACGTGCTTAAATATTTCTCAGGCAGCACATAGGGGCGAAATAGAGTTCTCTGACAGCCTAGGAGTTCTGCGGACGTTCTCTGGTCGGGGTAGCGTTCGGCACCTGCGGGCGTACTAGATGACGAGGACGGGGAACAGCTGATCGCGGGATACGTCTTAAAGGGGTGACTTTCCCAGAGCGTGCTGCACGACAGTGACACCCTGAAGACGACCTCTCCAGAAAGTACTGCCCGTATGGGACGGGCCTACCTTTTATCCCCTTACGCTGCGCGCCTCTCAAGGAAGCGGGCCGGCCGGTCACTGCCCCGGAGAATGGTGTTGGAACATGACTGTCGACACGGAGATGCTCTCGCTTATTCTGTAGTATATTAGGCAGCTTATGTCAGGCCCCTGATCTACTCGATATTTTCGCCTTGAATGAAAACTCGATAAAGCATCCAGCGACCGTTGCAAGATGGCTTTGTATCCGCAAGCTGAACGTCGAGAGTTCTCCATCACTCACTCGGGGTCAGCGCTATCAGACGGTGGCAGCGAGTCATCCATGCCAAAATGGGCGATCGTCGTTCGCCACTGCCCAACAGCGCTGAAGGGCTCGCCCAGCAAGTAGAGGGAACCCCCACCGCAGTCGGTGTCCGCCGCTGGTGTCCACCCACGTGGCCGGGATCAGCAGCTCGCTAAGGTGTCGTATACCATGGGCACTGCGGACGTAGCTGCAGACGCACAAGCAATGCTTCCATTAATCGAGAGACGCCACTGCAGCAGTTTGGTGGTTGAAGAGGCGTGCACCCACTCGAATTCTCTGGCCTAGCGCTTATTACCACTAGTGCACCTATACTGATGCAACATGATGACGTCCTCTTTCGCAAGCGAGCTCACTCTGTTAAAGCTTCTTTCTTCTGCTGCTGCTTATGGACCCTGTTTTGCTGAGAGGGGCCCGAGGGGAGTGCCCTCATGCCTATAGGCTACACCGCGTACAAAGTCATGGGCTACAGCCTAATAAATTATCAAAGACAGCTCTACAATTTCAGAAGCACAGGTGAAACGCAGAGATGTGCCTTGGACGGATAAATGATGAGCACATGCTATTGATGTTCTCACTGTAAGCAGGTCAGATGAAAAACAAAAACTGAAGCGACTTCGCTTGCAAAGCATTCTTCATTTCAGGGGGCTGCATGACGTTTAGTGGGCAAATAGTTTTTCAAAAAATGAATAAAACACATCCATAAACCTTCAGTACAATGATTTCTAGTTTGTGTTCATGCAGCGACGTCGACAGGGGCAATTGTCTGATATTAACTCATATTCTAATAGTCGGTGCCAGTTACATGATTTTATATGTGGATTTCGAACCTGTAACCGAAATTTCACATCGTGGGCACGCAAAGCACCCCGAATTCCTCTATCATAACCGCCTATCCTGTAAGCCAGTGGCAATCCTGCATGCAGCTGCATTCCTATGCATAATCAGCAAGAGACGTTGCCGTTCTTCTTATCTTTCCTTGTGAATGGTTTTTTTTTGCGTAACCTATCTTTACATCTTAGGTACGCATGAGCACTGAATAGTAATCTAGTTGAAAAATATATAGGAACGTTCAGCTTCATGACAATTAAGTGTCACTAGTTAGCAGTTCAGTTACAGCCGATCGCTGGATCAGTGATAGCGTGCAAGGACCATAAAAATTGTAAGGCCTACGTCACCGCTTTTTATCCGCAAGGTCGTTGTAGACGACGAGAGAACTCTGCAAGCAAGCATGGCGTATCGAATACTGTCATTGTTGGCCTCTCTCTCAAAGTGAAAACAGTTGGCCCCTCGCAAATTTCCCGTTTTTCGCAAGGCACAACGCTGAGTGCTTCGCTCGTGAAGGTCACGCCAGGCAAAAGAGTTTACTGTGTCGGTTTGCGTCCTGGCGACTTTTAAACGACAACTTCACGATAGATGCAGGCGTACTCATCGTGTCCTCGCCGATTAGGCCGTGGCAGGCGAGGAACACGAGCGAAGGCATCGGGCGGGCGGAATGGGTGTCGTTGCGGTTGAAGACCTCCGCACAGGCTTGCCTGACGGGAAGCATCGCACTTGGCTGAGGCCACTGCATATCCAGCATAAACGAAACGGCACACTGACCTCTGCTAAAAAACCCTCCCACACACTGATGTGTCGCAATATTTTCACGACTGCGAACTACAGCGTCTGCTCAGCACAGTTAACGCGCAGAGTTCATACAGTGTGAGAGGCCTTCAGGACACGCTGGACGGCTGCCGTTCTGACAGTCCGGTGAACTAAAGTGTATCGAGTAGCGCACCTTGTTCCGCGAAAGTGATCTTGGCGCGAGCGTTTACTGCGTCAAGTCTGAAAACTATGCATTAGTTTGTATTTCAGACCAAATGAAACAAAGTGTTTGTAGTGAATATTTTTGACAGAACGTTCGGAATGGCACAATTTAGGCTTCATATGATTTGATTAGCGACCGTAGAGGAAGGGAAGAAAGATATGGTGTGAAGTGAAGTGCTGAAAATTTCACTGAAGCAATGCGATAGCGATCAGTGTAAAAGCGAAGCACGCAACCATTAATGAAAGCGCAGATTTGTCGCATCAGATCGTATGGTCGCCCGGAAGTTATTTGTTTTAATATTAAGCCCCTCGTAGACTGAACACTTGCATCAAAAACGCAAATTCAAAAAAATTATTATATGTAAACTTACCGGCTTACCGCATAAATGAGTGAGAGCAGATTGGAATTAGAGGCCCAGAGGTCTACATTGGCAGGCCTATTTTGACGTTGCACGGACGACTGCTCGGTTCGGCGTATCACACGGCCGTTTTGACCTGTGTACGTTCACATCGTACATTGAAGTGTGTGGCAGTGGTGTCCACCTAACGTGTTACAGGCCTGCTGAAACCCGATAAATTGCTTTTACTAGACGGCTTGTAAAAAGCTATTACATATTTTAGTCTGAAAGCATCCTTAAGCTGGTGATTCCTCGTGCTTCCTCCGTTCAGCCCGCCGTATCTTTTCGGGCTCTAACCTCCGGGCTCACTGCTGCGTTCAAGAGGCGCTTCAAACCTTTCTGATAAGAACGATAGATGCACGCAGCTCGAGGATTGGGTGTGTGTTTGTGTGCAAGGGGTGGTCACCTCATCGCGACAGACCTCGTCCGAAAACGATGAAGATAGAGCGCGGCGCGTGCACGGCATGGTCACGTGATCGGAGAACGAAGTTACGCACGCTGTCGACGCGGTCTTCATGCGAACAGCGCTCCACATTCCGTACGAGTTATTGAGGAGAGCTCGTGCATCTTTTGTGGTCATAAAATTTGATTTAACCTGGACGTGCGTGAAAAGTAAAGAGGACTAATCGGATCTGCGAAGGAAAAGCATGCGGCAGTTAACGTTCCTTTTTTGTGTGTGTGCCCGTGAGCACCAGTACAATTTTTGTAGAAATAAAATTCAGCTCCTGAGGCTCTATGTGTTTGATTGAGTTATAAAATCTTACATGCGGGTGCCAGAGCGCAGAGCGGATCCGCAAATATCCTGCCGCGGCACGGGTGTGAGGCGCTGAGCAGAAATATAATCGGTGGAAGTGGAACCACCGCCTCACCTGAGCACTCCAGACGGCGTCGGCTGGGAGCATCTTGCTGAGTATACGCGTTACTGACGACTGTGGCTACGGCTGGTCCACCGAGGCCCATGGAAGAAGCTGGCCGCTCTCCAGGCTCTGCTGCGGGCCCTGCTCCGTGAGCTTCAAGCATAGATCTGGCAAAGTTCCCAGGAACTGTCGCGAGTCGGGTTCCAGCCGGCTCTCAAGCAAGGACGCGTTCATGGAACGTTCTAGCCGAGATTCGAACAGCAGTGCGTGAGCTCTGCTCGTGCTATATTTTTTCCCCTTTGTCGTCTTTCTAAAGTAACGTGCCGACAAGACATTGAACAGAAAATGTCTGGATAAGCGGAGATGTCATAGGAACGACATAAGAATTGATATGGACTTTGTGGCTGTATTGTATCATTAAAAACTTGCATTAAAATTAAGGTATTCAGCAACGCATAAAAAGCTTTCCTGTTCCGGCGCACTGAGGGCGTAAATGAATAACCGAAGACGTCTTCATTTATGCAATATTCGCAATAGTTCATTACCTGTATCGCGTATGAAGTTATTCCTTTCTTTAAATTTGTTGGCTGTCAGGCCATTCGCTTCCTATATACGTATACATGTTTACAATTTTACAAATACTGAGGCCGATATACACAACCTGCTCTGGGTTTGCCGGGGCTGATGTCGACGAGAATTCAGCACTTGGTGGCAGCGGGTCTTTTGCCGAACAATCGCGATTCATATACCGCTTGGACGCTGGGACCACATTGTCGTACTCTCCTTGACTTCATTAGATCATCAGACGTTTTTGCATTCATTTAAGCATCCCCGTCATCCATCATTACATACCCTTTTATGCCCTGAGGGAACAAACATCGTTTAGAAAGAAATTACGGCGAGTAGAATGGAGATGAATGAGAATATGAGTGGGTAAAAAAGAAACTGAAAAAACAAGGCTACGACATTCTGCGAGAGCTGTCATTGGTCGTAACTGACAGCTCGCAAAATCCTGGAAGCCCGCTGAGAAACTATCTTTTCCACAACAAGTGAGGTCTCATTCGCAGACTCATTGGCACACCTTGCTTTGCACACAAAAAGGTTTAGCTTTAGGAAAGATGCCTTAGTCTATTCTATTTTATTTTTATCGAAAAGTAGAGGCCTTGCCCTCTTAAAATTTTTAATTTTTTTATTTTCGATGATGTAAATTTTAAATATCAGGTCATATTTACAATCGAACTTAGAAGTTTTAAATTTAGAAAGCTCGAATAATTCAAACGTAATTCATTTGTTCTATATCCAAAATAGTTATTAAAATGTGCGCTTTAAATATTTCAAATTTTCAAACTAGAAATTTTAATTATGGCATGTAAAATTTGTATTCAATTTATACTTGAATAGCAAATAGCTAAGCGCCCTCTGCAGTTACGGAATCGGTTGCCAAGAAATAAGCTGGACAGTTTCCTGTGCTTCAGACGTGGGTGGTGCGCAGACAACAATTACAGCTCCCATACCCCATCAGTGCATCTCTCCCCAGGTCCACCTAGCAACAAAACCCCAGGAGTACATATTCGTCGCGTCAGAACCTATATTGCTTATGGTTTGAACATCGGCCTCGTATGCGGGACGCGCTAGGCTGGATCCCCGCTGCACCAGGTATATGCAGTTTTCAGTTGGGTAAAAGATTTCCCCTCTTCTGGTATCCTGTTCTTGCGGGGTGAAATTCCTGGAAAATGTGTCTTTAACATGGGTGTGCGAATATCAAAAATTTTCAGATACCGAATCCAACATCTTTACAATCTCATTCGCTTAACGAATCAAATAGTGCATGTTTAAAAGTATTGAAAGCGAATCGAATGCCTTTTGAAGTTTCGAATATTTGGCTGCGAGTTCGAATGGAAAAGGCAATAGTTCTATTCGACGACTGTTACAATCCCAGGGTCTCTATCTGGCGATGCACAGCATGCAGCCGCTATCGGTCTGTGCATGAAGGGTGGTTCAGCGCCGCGACATGGTCTATTCAAATATGCTCCTAGATACGGCCGTCGAGATGGGCGACGAAGCCGTTTCAGCCACGTTTAAAAAACCTTAATTAACTTTTTTTATTCATGAATACTGCAATACCCCATGAGATATTTGCAGGGTGGGCGCATGAGTATGAAAAAAAATTAAAAAAAACACAAGTGCAAGTGTCAAATGTTGAGGCCATAGCTTACACTTGTCCCTCTCATTATGATTTGGCGCTGTTTGTTGACAGTTGTCATCGCTAGGAAGAGTTATTTTCCTCTGTGTTCGGCGAGATGGTCACAGTTAATACAGCGACCTTGCGTTCAACGTCTGTTGATGATCAGCGCTGCTATTCGATAGCTACAGCTTCAACTAAGTCCTGCACAGGGCAACCCGAGAGATGGCATCGTTCTGCGTATGCGCACTGGCACCCAACTATTCCCCAATCACCCTAATCTATATGATCCCCCTATTTTAAACCTTACTGATGTCCTATCGCCCCGCTAGCGCTTGGCTGTTTTGCATGATTGTTCGTTTTGTAAAATAGCCATAATCAAACGGATACTCGATTAGTGTTCAAAGGGCTCAAAGGTTTCACCTGTGAGAATGTGGTATTGTGCTTATGGTCGCAAGCGCCATAAGGATTAGAAATGAATCTGAGAGGTGTTCGAAGATTAGCAGATGCTCGCCTCAAAACCTCTAGCAAGGCAGTTGAGGGTCACATGGGCTGGCTATCGTTTGAATGGCGGGAAAAGTACAGCAAAGTATTGCCACGATTAACGGCTAAGGAAGAGTGGAGGAAACCGACGTGCAGTTAAGATATGTAATAGTGAAATGCACAGCGGATGAGAACTTCATTAATTTGATGCTCCGTCCGGCAGTTCGTCTATTCGATGACTTGATTTGATTTGATTTAGGGGGCTTAACATCCCAAAACGACTCAGGCTATGAGGAGCGCCTCAGTGAAGGGCTAGATGAGGCGAAGTGGCCGAGGGGCCCGGCGGAGGCGTAGCGATGGACTTCGGAGGTAGTGTGCCGGCGGTGCGGATCGAAGGCTGCTGCATGCAAAAGGAGGAACAGGGTTCCAGGGTGTTTTGCTTCTTTCCGCTGCAAAACTCTTCCGGTCAATCCCATGAACTACAAGGTTGGCAGTTGCATCCATCCCAACATTGTGTTCTGCTGCGGCACATCGTGAACGCCACCACGTGCCTTCCCGTCATCTGCCCGTGCAACGAATGCCAGCAGCCGTTTTAAATTTCGGGGTGGCTTGGCCTGGCTTTTCTACACTCGCATCCACCGCAGTGAGCACTGCAGACTCCTAAGGGCAAGTGTAGCGGTGCGCGGTGCACGGACCCTGCAAACACGTACCCACCACCTGGCGCTTCACCCAGGCCGTGTTCGGCGGCTTCCAGCGCGCTCGAACCAGGTCCATATATCGAGCATTTGAGGGGATGGGGGCGAATTTTACTGCTGCTGTTGAAGTAATTCTATCGCCGCAGTAAGGCAAACGCACACAGAAGAAAAGCGGAAAACGAAAATATGTCACAAAAGAGCGCGCGAGAAGAACACTGCGATGTTTGGCGGGCTGTGTATAGCCGTTTTGTTTGTTTTTCCCCCGTCTCTTAACGTTTTCAAAAGCGGAGTTTGTTTTTAATAGACGATAAGTGCGCATCATCAAAGCTGACTTTGCGATAACAGCCAATAGCGTGTACGTGTACCGCAGCGTCACCAACTCCCCGCGTGTTCTCTTCGCTCCTGCATCGTTTCTACCGAGAGCTGCTACGCATACATAGCGGCATCACCGCTCCTTTGCATAGGAAATAAAAAAAACAAAGAGCAGCAAACAACGACTCACGAATTTTTCGTGTGCAGAGATTGAGAGCAACCTGTTCCCAATACGCTACGGCCGCTAAAATTTTTATTGCCCGAACGCAATCTTCATGCGGCGAAGTCATCGTAACTGAAATTACGGGATTTTTATTGCTCAAGACAGTCATTTTGGCGCACTTTGGCACAATTTTTTCATTCTTGATCAGGACAGCGCAGCAAATCTCATTTGACGTAGAATTGCCCTGTTCGCACTGGGGTATAGAAGCTCTTCGAGCGGCTAAACTTGGTTTACGCGCTCGGAAAATATGAATGGTTTTCATTGAAGTCCCGAAGGAAAAATATATCCGCAGAACGACGAGAAGTAAAGTGAAGAACTTGAGAAAGAGAAGCGATTGTGAGCAGCTCTGCGGCTGTTCCTCATCCATGGCCGGAGCTGACCACCAGCGACGAAGCCTTAGAAAAAGGAGTGGCAGTGTTTTCAGTCGAAGTTTAACGCAATCCAATCAAAAAATCTGTCGTCACAGCAGTCGGGTCAAACAACAACGCTTCGGGGACCATAAGTGGGGTGGGCATTCTGGGCGGCCCCGTGCCAGTCGAAGGCAAGATCGAGCCCGGTGCCCTCTCGTGCACAGCGTTTGGCCTGCCATATTGTGTTTGTATGTGTCATTTTGTTCCTGCAAAAACCTATCAGTGTGATCAAGACTGCACTTCAGAGGTGCATATGAAGTTTTTACGTCGCTTCTAATTAAGAAAATATCTACCAAGAGGAAGAAAGTGTGACCGCACCGGATCATGAACCTAAAAGAGAGAGAGAAGAAACCTCAGTGACTGTGATGTATTTGCGAGGCAGATATGAGATTCGTTGTTTTCCACATAAAACAACGCGACTTTGATGAGCACGGTTTTTCTGTCCCACCTTATTTCTAGCATTCAAATGGCTTGCTTTAAAAAATGAGGTGCGTTTCCGAAGTGAACGCAAAGAGCTATGGGAAAATCATCTGCCAGCTACCTTCGATTCCAAATCTCTACTAAACACTGCGTTTTGCATAGCAATAGCCGTGAATTCGAGCATCGTTTATTCACGCATTTATCTCTGCTTCGGCGTCGCTTATTTCACAGCGTCACCCTAAGTTCAGAGCGTAGATTGTAAGAACGTGTCCAGAGCGCCGAAATTGGCAATACCGAAATGTTAGCGCGACTATTGTTGACCAGGAGATGTGTCAGTGTCACACCAAATACGAAGGAAGTGTTCGTACACACAATTTTCTCTCAAATTCTATATCTTCCCATCTACGTGAGTACTGCGAGTGCAGCGCGCACTGTGCTGCTTCGCCACGCACAATTCTGCCAATGCTTGTCGTGTTCCGGGAGACGAATGTGGTTGTACGATCTGGTGGGCTCAGTTAACGGGTTATGACGCAATTGCAGAGAACTTGCGAGCCGTCGAATTCAAACAGGGCTTCAGAAAGAGACATGTTATGACTAGTTGTTGATCCAAGATAGTGGTAAAAAATAGCGCAAATGCAACGAAAAATGAAAAAAATTGACAGGACAATCATTACAACTTGTTTGGAAATCAGCGATAGTTGTAGGATTTAACCTCGATAATTGTTTTGATGCTTGTACTTTTTTACCCCAACCGTCAAAACGCCAGAGACTTTTTCTCGTGTGTGAAGGTGGGCGGAGGTAGGTGGCGCTAATAGAAGGCATAGATGGAGGGGAGTCGCAAGTGTTGGTGGGTGGGCAGGCAACCTCTTAGCCTGGAGGCTGACGTGGCTGCTGCCTGTGGTGGGCAGATGGCTTTCTCATTGCACTTTTGAATTCGATTTAGCCATCGATTTTTAGTTCCGCTTTAGAGTGGTCTTTTTGTCAGTGATAAGACTGTGAAGGGTAGAGGTAGGTGGTTCAGTAGTGAGTGCCGCTTCTGGATTGTAGAGGGGCGTGGGTGGATGCTGAATGGCGCTTTTTAAGAGAGGCAGCCAAGGTAGGGGTTGGGAGAAGGATCGAAGGTGTCAGTAGGTGGCTCAAAGGTATACATTTTGTGGGGACGGGTGGTTAGTAGGTGCTGCTTTCGGAGCCTGAGGCTTCACTCAGAGAGGCTTCACACAAATAACACTAACATTTTCGCGAGGTGCGACTGCTATTGCTATCGCAGAAAAATGAGCAGACCAAGCGTACTGTATTCTCTTCCTCATTGTATCTTCTTTCGAGCAGTTTGCGCAGCTTTATGGAGAAAGCAGTACCAGCGTCACAAAGCAAAATGCCAGCGTCTATTTATCCGTAGTTCTGGAGCATAGGAGAGTGACTACTCCACCTTCGAGAATGCACCGACCACCAGCAACAACACTACCGCACCCCTCTAGACGGGCGACTCCCCACCCTCGATCCTCCTTTTCAACCCACCAACCACCTTCACGTTCCAGAGGCGCCATCTACCACCCACTAAACCAACTATGCCCCCAGAATCGCTATCCTTCCGAAGTCATCCACCCACTAAAACCCCATGAAGCAGCGGAACGAAAAATCGCCAGCGAAATTGAATTCAAAGACGCAATGCAGTACCCACTACCCACCTCCCTACCACAATCCAAAGGTAGGGGGCTACCCAAGTGCCTCAAACCAGCCTCCACTCCTCCACTCCTCCATATTCTATAAGTACTAGGTTTTACCTCTTCCGCCCTCCTTCACTCTGTAGATAAATTGTGTCGCGTGTGTTCACAGTGTACATTGCAGTATATATAAACAAGATAAATGAATGAATCTGAAGTATACGTCTTTCTTCCCGCTTCTCCTGACCTTGAAAGTGTCATCTTATACCTTTTGGAGCATCTATTACTCAACAGAAGTTCAATCAGTCCTTGCGCTGCCTGAACAGCTAATATGACGTCCTTAATTAACGATAAAGGGCCACAGAAAGGGGTGTTTGAGCTTGGCTTTAAAATGTTTGCACTTTGAAGAGTATAGTCCACAGAGCCTCCATGCCGCGTACGAGACCTGAGAAGCGGGCGGGAAATTTACAATACATTTATAAATATTCCTGCTTTCGCGCCTCGCGGTGACGCGCGGTGCCGGGCTTTTGCAAGAAAATTTGGCAGACGACGTCGAGTCTTTCAAATGACGTCAGCAACCGGGTGTTATCATTGGTTCACAGCGCCAAACTCTTTCAGACGTCACGCGCTACAGCGGCCGCGGCCACTCCGCGCGCGCCGCAGACCGCGGAGGTAGAGGAGCGGCCGAGTGAGTCGGGACGGCGGAAGAGTGCCGCCGTTTGGCATGCGAGAGGAGAGGGAAAGTTGCAAAGACGCGGAAGTTCAAATTTTGTCGGCATATAACTCAGCTTCCACAAAACTCATTAAAATAATTCTTGCAGGGGGATAATCATGAACTGTCGTCGTTTATTATCCCAGATATAAGGCACCTTTATTGAGACCCCCTTTCTGGGTCCCTTTAACAAAGCTGACACAGTGCGCAGCACGTGGCGCAGTACGGGGAAGATATTTCGATCCATCATTTTGCATTACCTATACGGTCCTTAAGGAGGCCTGCTCAAAAAACAGCGGGTGAAAGAGAGCGGGAACCGTCAACACCAGTGCCCGGAACATTGCTGCACCCGACAGCGCGCTGTGGCAGGTGCTGTCGCTGCTGCTGCTCCGCGGAAGAATGGTGCCGCACACGGACGGCAGGTCGACAAGCGGTCCAGCGACCAGTGGACGGCGTAGACACCCGACGGCTGTCTGAATGGTGCCGCTGCGGCAACACGAGGCGGACGCGGACGAACTGCGCCTGCTGGTAAGAGAAAATAAGTATTGATCACTATTCATGAAGAAAAAATATGCTACAAAAGGACCGCAGACTCTGCGATCCAACGTAAGGAGGGGAAAGAGTCCTGCAAGCAAGACCACAGCTTCGCTAATGTTAAATTCACTTCCTATGCGCTTGGTACCTGCTCTACTGGAAGAATAGCTTTTATAGAAGCAATGGACGTTTACGTTCACGGCGATGGTTATGATGATAACGTTTCCTCATGTAACCTCCCAGATTTCAGTTATCCGAAGATAAACGACCTTTTTAAGTCATCCCCACCAACCCTCTCTTTGCACCGGCTAGTAGGCGCTATCGTCACAAATTTTTCTGTGTCGGAAGTACACTGCTACTGACAACACCGCGCTTTCATTAGTCCTTATTCAGGCGCAGAAACAACGGGTAATGAATGTTGTGATTAGCGTATGTTGCAGATTACGTGTGCTGCCTATCTCCATTTGCGCTTGCTAATTTCACATAAATATATCATTGATCTCCCCAGCATTGCGACATATGCCCCTGCCACACTGACACCCCGAAAGCCTTTGAGAATCAGGTCCTTAAGTTCAAATTTGAATGGAGTCATCTACACTTCACGAATGTGGCTTCTCTGCCGCCAAAGACCTTGGAGGTGAAGGCGCCCGTACAATACCTACGGACCCCATAGGAGCTACCAACGAGAACTGGTGAACGCTGTGCCGTCCAACGTCAAAAAGAAAAGCAAAGAGAAAGTGCTAAGGTTTTAACGTAGTCAAACCGATTAGACACGCTTAAAGATGTGTTTATCCTGGTAGGCTCATGTGTGTGCTTTGCTTTGTGGTCGGCACGTCCGACGACGATGTCAGACTCAGGTTAAGGCCTGAGCGATGTTAAGCTGAACGGATCTATTCGCGCCGAAGAAGGAAGGTAATGAAGAGGACAGTGTGCAATGCACAGCGCGAGAGTTGGTTGCAGTTTAGCTCGAGGCATTGTCGGCTGCGGCCATACCATTGTGCTGTCGTGCAGTGGGCTGCGAACCTGATCTGTTCGCGCTGCCGCGGCTTCGAAACTGAGTCTCGGCAATATTAATTTTTTTTCTGCACCACCCTCATGATCAGGGACGCCACAAGATACCTACTTGGGTTTGACCCTGTGAAATAGGGCTGTCGTACGAAAAGATCAATGCAGCTAACAAAATGTTATCTGAACACCTACGCACAATCCGAATGGCGGCCGAAGCCGAGGAGGAAACAGTTTGTATTTTCCAGTGCATAGTCGCGGAAGCCCCGGCCCCCATCCACTGAGCCTGCGTGCCGGAGACGGGGAGCAGGGGTTTCCTACATTAGTGTAAAAATAAAGTTTTCAACAAATCATTCAATCAACCAATCTTTCAATCATTCAATCAATCAATTACAGGTTTGCGACATTTAACCAGAGCCTTCCACGAAGGTGCCTCTCGTTACCTCTCTTTACCACTCTATTCGCTCCCTCACTCCATGGTTGAGGTATCCACCGAGGAGGAAATGTTATAGCGCCTTTCGTCTCAACCGATAACCATGAGACAGTAGTTTTCCCTCATGATTATTTGTTGCGAGCAAAGGGTTCATCTTGAGTTAAGGATAACGCTGCGAGCTATGGGAAGAAAAATTATAGGTGTAACTTTAAAAAACCGGAAGCGGACAGACTGCGTGAGGGAACAAACGTGGGTTTATGATATCCTAGCCGCTATCAAGAGAAAGAGGAAGAAATGGGCCTGGGAAGGACATGCAATGCGAGCGCAAGATAGCCGGTGGTCCTCAAGGGTAATGGAGTGGATCTAAAGGGAAGGCAAGCGTAGCAGTGGCGGCAGAAAGTTAGGTGGGCGGATGACATTAAGAAGTTCGGCGGGGATAGGGTGGCCGCGGCTGGCAAAGGACAGGGTTAATTGCAGAGACATGGGAGAGGCCTTCGGCCTGCAGTGGGCATAGTCAGGACGATGATTATTATGATGGGTACTATTGCGCTAAGCTTCACTTTCCTCATCACCACTCGTTCTCACAGGAGGTGGCTAACGAGAGGGGAAACATTTATGTCTCATGCAGTACTCCACTATCATGTACAACATCCCGGACTGGGACTTCATATTAAGCACTAGAAAAACTCGAAGCACGGTTATGTACTCTCACTTGTAACGGGTTATTTAAAGTGGCTTAATGCACCTTAATCAACTGCCGTGCATAAACCAAAGAAACAAGGAGTAGCATCGTTCGGATTGCGGCTGGCTGACGCGGGTCCCCGGCATGGCCTCCCGTGTCCTTGCTTCTGGGAGCGCATGGAATGGCTCTGGTCTCGCCGGGCAGACAACCATGTGACCCTGCAGCGTTTTGGCGTCCACAAAGTCCTTGGGGGTGAACGGGCACGGCTTCAAGTCCCGATCCTCTTAACATCTAAAATTTCCAACTTGTTTTAACCTTACTGTTCTGGCCATCTCTGGCCGCTTGCCGCCGCTTCCACTTGGAAGAGTTTTTGTGCCGTGAACGCAGAAATCGCGAGCGTCTTCGCTTGCACGTAAAGGAAGCTTACGCTCTTCCCATAGTTTCGTTTTCTGATTCAGTCACCGAACAATGGCAATGCCGGTCATAGCTTATGCAAGTTTAGGTAGTGTGTGGTTTAAAACTTCCTATGTAGTCGCTGCTGCTTCATATCAATTCACAACCTCCTTCACGCCAGCTTTTCCTATAAGCCGCAGTGACCATTAAGGAAAGCAGAAGAGGCCGAAATATTGCTGTCATTGCATGCCTCCGCCCGTCACCTAAACTGACAGTAGCATCCACGCACAGTCGGGATAAGGAAAAGATTAGCACTTGCGACGTGCCACCGGGACGGCAGATAACAGCGCTCGGTGCTGGGGTTATCAACACGCCGATAACAAAAGTGCCAGACGTGTTCGTAAAGCACGTCATTGCGACAGCTGTTCGGTGCGATTTTCGTTCCTGCGGTGATACCATTGTTCCAATATTTTTTCGTCGTGACTGTACATATGATAACTGCGGTATTAATGACCGTACAGCAAATGCGCCTTAGGTAAGCACAGGGAAGATGGCAGCAGCAACGCGTTAGTCATAGCTAGCCGTACGGCTATACTAATATTCTGTTCATTGTGTGCAGTATTGAAACAATAGGAAAAAAATAATTACACGGTATTTAGCCGGTGTAAGCTTATTCCCGGCTGCGACTTGTGGTATAATGTCTGGCGCATCATAACAAAGAAAAATTACGGGACATCATGTCGTGCAGTGCGAAATGCGAAATCAGTTGGATTTTCCGACAAGCTTTGACCCTGACGAATTCATTATTTTATTCCTAGACTTCACACACGACAGACTCTTTGTAGGGGGTGAAAATGGGCGGAGCTGAGCCAAGGGTGGCGGGGAGTGGGTGGGCTTTTATTGCGCTTGGGAATTATCTAGTTCTGGAGGGGAGGCGCATGCGCCGAGAAAGTTCAGCTGTAGCTGGAAAACCTTGCATATGTATAAAGAAGGATTAAGTTTATCGCTAAAAGAAAATCGGCAGTGAGACTTCAGACTGGTTGCGTGTGGGAATACGGTCCATAGGTGCACTGACTACACCCCCCCCCCCCCCCCCCACGAGCGCTCGCGCGTGCGTACGAAATCACCTGAAATGCCGGGCAACGAACGGTTGCCTCATCTATTTGACATGAAAATTTGTTTTTGACGAAAAGATAAGGCGCTCTAACAGTCTCACATATCAGTGAACACCGCAACCGCGCCTCAAGGGTTTTAAGGGAAGATGCAAGGAGGCTGGGAAGACATAAAATTTAAGGTGTGTATGTCGTCGGCTCGAACCCCTCTTCAAGCCAACCTCCAACTTGACTAGACCAAGTATGCTTTATGCAACTACGAATCGCATGACAGCACCTGGAACGCTGTACGACGAATGGTTGCTCACAATTTGGGTACAAATGGAGTCTGGAAAACTGGCCCTGCATTGAGCTGAGCCAGTGGGGGTATGTATTGACAAAGGAACGCGAATACGCTTGTCTGAAATGGTGCTCTGCATACTGTGGACATCCTACGGCCGCTTGATGGCGTCACACTATTTTTCTTGACGTCGCTGGGATTTTCTGCATGATATGCGACTACACGCACTGATATGCACACGCCGCCTGCCATTTTTCTTGTAATAGAACTGTGTTTTTGCATTAGCAAAATGTACCACCTTCGGCGAGCTTCGGCCTTCTCCTAGTCTAACATTATTTGCAGTCGCCACCCTCTCCTGGATTTGAGTAAAGGATAAGCGCATAACTGGCTAATATTGCCAGGGAATACCTGAACCGCGCAGTGACGAAAAAAGACGGGGTCGAACCACGACTGCTGCGGTTGGCACATAAATAGCGTTGCTTGCGGGTGGGTGCAGTCCAGCACGGGACTAGAAAGCGCTAGCATGCCTTATTTAGACCTATGTTTGCATCGTATACTCCCCCTTTCAATCCATCCCGGCATAGTCTAGGGCCCGCGCTTGCGTGAAGGAAATTGCATGGTCTAATTCCCAGGCAGCCTTATTAGCAGTTTTGACTACGTTTCTAGAATATGTCTAAAAATTGGGAAATTGTTTTTGAAGAAAGGTAATGACGAAGAAACTGTCTCACATGTGTCGGTGGAAACCCAGACTGCGAAGTAAGGGAAGGAATAAAGGAGGGACTGAAGGAAGAAATGTGTGCTGTAGTGGAGGTCTCCGGTATGATTTACACCACATGGGGACCTTTAACGTGCACTAACCGCGCACTGCACACTGGGACAGTTACCGTTTCGCATCCATCGAAACGCGGCGGGCGCGGTCGGGTTCGCGTTTTGATGGTAGTCGAGATTAATCCGGAGACCTCCACTACCGCACGCCTTTCTTCCTTTCTTCTTTCATTTCCTCCTTTATTTCTTCACTTACAAAGACGTCGACAAACGCTTGTCCTGCCTCGTCATCCTCGTCTCGTCCATCTGCTGGATTAGGGAAAGACATACATAACTGACTCGCTTTGCTTGTGGATACCTAAACCACGCTGTGAGAGAGACACACGAACGCGAGCATGGAAACAAGCTTTTAGCCTGCGTTTGTACAGATGTCGGCATCAATATAGTCATCTTCAGTGCATCAAAGTACAGAAGATAAGCAAAACAGCTAAAGCTATTATCACATTTAACGCAACGACACTGCGGAAAGTAGTCAAGTATTACACTGAAATTCCAAGGATATAGAGCTATATCGGCTGAAACGTATGGCCTGATATCACTTCTAAAACATTGGTCATATGGCAAAGTACTGACCTGCAGACAGTGTGTGCAAAGTCTGCGGCAGCTGTCACAAGCCCGGGGCGGAATGCGATCGCGAGACATTTTGCGTGTCGTCCACAACACCGGTACACGTTACGGTGATGATGATGTAAAATATTTATTGGTACTGTGGGGCGAGAAGAAACCTCGAGCGCATAACTTGGGAATGTGCTAGCTCCCGAAGGACTAACAAAAATTGCGAGTGGCTTAGTTCCACTATGCCAGGATATACGCAGCGGGAGGTACGTTTCCCTGGCTGAGCTTCGTCTCGTAATGCCAAACACAATGTGTCATACATTGGATTACTCAGTGGTGTCAAGTCTTTTTGGTGCCACAGTGTGTCGCACACGCTACAAATGTGCCCAAACGGATTTTTCACAAAGTCTGCTTCAAACGTCCGGGTCGCAGATGAACTTTCGGAAATTCGACTGGTGTGATCAGACACACGACGTGTCTTCACATCGTCTTCGGTTGGTTCCCGTTGAATGATGCCTTCCATAGGCTCCATCTCGGCAGCTACGCGGCGTTTATTACGCTCGGCAGTCTGGCGTCTCCGTTTGGCAAGGCGTTCCTCTCTCTTTTCGGGCGTCTCCACTCCTCTTCGCCTTCTGACGCTCATTCTTTGTTGAGTAGCGAACTGCCAGGCGACAACATCAATATCGGAAGAGTTATTGCTCTCTTGTCCGTACCGCCGTTTAGCAGCGGCTGGACTCTCCTTCTGTGCACCCATATCAAACGTTGCGATACAGCCACCGATTACATCTGCGCCTTTCATAAGCAATGCTGTGCATGCGACGACGCGCGGTTCGGGTGATATAGCGGCGGGCGGCGAGGCGGTGGCGATGAACGCGGCGCCGCTATGGGGCCTCTCTGGATACGATAGTATCGGCGCATGAGCACAACTGCTCATCCGCGTGACGTTATATTCACCTTCGAAGGTGAAGCGGGAGCGGGGCCGCGGCGACGGCGGCAACGAAGCGCGTGGAGCACCCACTGCTCCTCTCCGGTTTCTATGGTAACGGCGCATGCGCACAACTTTCCTCTCCCATGTACCGGAAAGCGCGCATTGCACTCACTGCCCCTCTCTGGTTGCGATGGTAGCGGCGCATGCGCACAACTGGCCTGCTATCCTTGTTTTGTGTCCAGCGTAGGGGGAACATTTCAGTGAGTGAAAGAGTCGACTTCGCTGGAGAGGTTGGCGTGGGAACCCCTGAAGCTGAGAGAGGCCCCTGCTCTTCAGCGCCAAGCCCTCCACCTACTCCTTTTTACCTCACCGACACTTGGTTGACCGGTGCTGTTCCCGTACGGCGCTTATGGCACAATAATAATAATAATAATAATAATAATAATAATAATAATAATAATAATAATAATAATAATAATAATAATAATAATAATAATAATAATAATAATAATAATAATAATTGGTTTTTGGTGAAAGGAAATGGCGCAGTATCTGTCTCATATATCGTTGGACACCTGAACCGCGCCGTAAGGAAAGGAATAAAGGAGGGAGTGAAAGAAGAAAGGAAGGAAGAGGTGCCGTAGTGGAGGGCTCCGGAAATAATTTCGACCACCTGGGGATCTTTAACGTGCACTGACATCGCACAGCACACGGGCGCCTTAGCGTTTTTCCTCCATAAAAACGCAGCCGCCGCGTTCGGGTTTGAACCCACAAACACCGGCCTTTACGGTGAGTAGAAGCGCGGGATCCCCTTTACGGTTACCTAAAGTGCCCCTAACGAGATCTATAGACACATTTAAATGTTAGGCAATCCGCGAAGGACGTGTGTCGATGCTGGATTGAGGAATAAGTTCACGACAGTGGCTTTCGTAACAAACAACTGGATGTTTATAGCGTGAAGTTCTAATGATTCCAATATCAACCAGAATTTTAAAAGCTACAGGAACATGTTCGCGACAAAAGAAGACATGAAAAAATTATAAATAAAGGATTCTGAATGTTTGAAAATGTTTAATGAAAGTGTTTAGGCGAGGTATATAGCTAACGCAAAACAAGTTTTGCAAACAGTAAGTCCGAGCATAACGTTACACTAAAGATACAATGGACAAAACACTAAGGACAATCAAGGTTTAAACAAGGGGTCAAATATTCTTCAGGTAACATTCAGAGGCGAAAAAAAGTTCTCTCACAGGATTGCAGTTCCGAGGACGGTCTGTAGTCGGAGAGCCGATTGTCAACTGCGGGCGTACGAGATGACGAAGACGGGGAAGAAGTGATCGCGCTATGGGCTCGAAAGCCTGCACTTTCGAAAGCTGACAAGAAGCGCGCGTGAGCGAGCCAGCAGTTATTCCATCCCCGGGGTTCCTCCTAAGAGCTCTGTCTCGACGCGTTCGTCCTGTTCATCGCTGCCCCGACGGTTCTGCTCTGCTGGGAACGATCGGCTAAGTTTCGGGTGGCTGATTGTGGCATTTTCTCTCTGCGTCTTTGCGCGGTAAGGAAGTAAGTCCGGACTATGTCCACCCAGTCTCCCGGCCAGGGGAGTTCCCTCTGGTCGGCTTCTCTGTCAACTGATCTCCTACCGTTGGAAGCTTTTTTGCGCAGTGGTGTCGGCAGTATCCCTGTCGCGCTGGTGCCTAAGGATGGTGGTGCTATCAGGATGAACAACCCTGGTGCTGTTCGGGCTGCTCTCCAGTCGACGACTTCTCATTATGAGTCAATCTCAGAGGTTCGCCAGTTTGGACGCGGTGGCATTCTGTGCAGATCGCCAGACCTCGCCTGTGTAAGAGATTTACTAAACTCCTCATCCTTTGCCTCCCTTCGGGTAAGTTCTTTCATCCCTTCTCATCTGGCGTGCACGAAAGGTATTGTACGAGGTGTAGACTCTTCCCTGTCTCCGGCAGAGGAGCTTCTGTCGGCTGCAGGTGTTTTTGCTGTGCACCGCTGTAGCCGGGATGTAAACAACATGCGGATGCCCACTGAATCAGTGATTGCTAAATTTGCCGGCACTTCCTACCCCTCTGAAATCAAGGCATGGCCTCTAATTTTTCGAGTAGACCCATTATCATCTCGGCCTCTGCAGTGTAACAACTGCTGGCGCTATGGACATAGCGATGGCGGTTGCAAATCCAACTTGAGGTGTTGCAACTGTGGGGATGGTCATTCAACAAGCACCTGCACTGAGAAGAATGAGAAGTGTTGCCTTTGCGGTGGTGCGCACTCTGCAAACTACTCAAATTGTCCCTCTCGAGCTCAGGAAATTCAAATTCTGGAAATAATTGACAGGAAACGCTGTTCGCGCCGTGACGCTATTTCAGACGTCAAAGAACGTGCCCACGGTTATGCCGGTGTGACCGCTCGGGAAGGTGTCATGTTAGACTCAACGCTGTCTCAGGCAATTGCGGCTGCTGTGGAGGCTTCGATGTCTAAAATGGTAGAAAAGATTGTCACAAGTGTGTCGGAGTGCTTTACAAATGTTCTAGCGACTCAGATTACACATGCCGTGCAGGCTAGTTTGGCACCTCTTTCGACAACAATTCCCTCTCCTCTTATCCGGTCTCAAATTCCAGTAGCATCACAACCCCAGGAACAAACTTCTGTCACTTCCGCTGTACCTATCTCGGGTACTTCGAGGGATGTTGATATAATGTATGATTCCGAGATGGTGGAGCCTGATGCGCGGCTTCTTAAGCGCAGTGGGTCCCCCATGTCTCATTCGTTGTCTTCTCAGGGCACCCAGCCAAAATCAAAGAAGAAGCAGCTTGGCACTAAACCCAAGGACACCATTTTGGAGCAGGCAGTTGCTGCTGCTAGACTTTCGCAACCATAGCGTCGTTGCGAGTTCTGCAGTGGAACTGTCGCTCTATTCTTTCCGCTTCCACAGATTTACACTGCCTTTCTACTCAGCTTAATCCGGATGTCATAATTCTGCAAGAAACGTGGCTTTCAACCGACAAACATTTTCATATAAAAAATTACCGGTCATTTCGCCTAGACCGCCAGTCAAGAGGCGGGGGTTTACTAACTTTAGTCTCTTCAAAATTTCGCCACAGGGCTGTGCTATCTTTTCAACAAATGTCTCCTGACTGTGAGATTTTGGCAGACTTTGTACTTCCTGGGTGCTCTCCATTTTCAATAGCAAATTGTTATTTCCCCAATGGAGTCCAGGGTGTTAGACCTCTGGATTTTTTACTCGTAAACTGTAAAAACCCAGTTCTCGTGGCTGGGGACTTCAATTCTCACCATGTGTCTTGGGGTTTTGGGACTAATTCATGCGGCAAGCGCCTTTGGGACTGGGTTTCTGATCACAACCTGATGTGCTTAAATTCAGGATCGGCCACTTATCTTCGCTCACACACTCAATCTGTTTTAGATCTCACGTTCATTAGTCCTGGAATTGGCGTAACGAATTGGTCGACAGTTGATAGCGGCACTTCAAGTGATCATATACCTATTCATTTTGATATCATATGTCGTGTTACTCCGGCGTCTTCTCAGTTGCGGTCACATGTAAATTATGACAGATTTCAGACGGCGTTGCGCTCTGCCCTTGCTCCAGTGTCTAACATCGCCGAGGTCCACCAATCAGCAAGCATATGTCTGGCTATTGAGGAAAGCCGTAAAAAGTCGGAGTTCCTGGTGAGGCCAATAAAAGGGAATTCTTCTAACTGGTGGAATGCGGACTGTACAAGAGATTACAGGCGGAGGAAGGCAGCATGGAAAAAGCTTCTTCATAACCAATGTCCGAATAACTGGAGTGATTATAAATATATTGCAGTCACCTTTAAACGCACAGTTTCTCGCGCAAAGGAAAATATGACTCAGAACACTTCGATTATCTTTCAAAGGCGGGCAACCGACGTGCACTATTCGGTTTTCTACGGTCTAGGAAACAGCTCATGTCCTCCCATAATTGTCAGTCATTAGTTATGTCACCTGTAGAAGCTATCCAGGCGGTTGAATTAATAGCCACAGGCCTGCAAAAGCGGTTCTCGTCTTTACTACCTATGCGACCATTGTTGTTTGCACCAGTCGTACCAAATGATAATGCCTCACAAGTAAATCTATCAGAGCTTTCACAAGTTGTCCAGAGATTGCCAGCTGCTGCTCCTGGCCCTGATGGTGTTACCACAAAGATGCTCAAGATTCTATTTGAAGAGTCTCCCAACTAATTATTGCACCTAATAAACTACTCTCTTAAACACGCTTGGATATCTTCTGAGTGGAAGCTGTCCAAGGTGATCCCTTTACTTAAAAATCAGGGTGGAGGCTATGAATTGGATAATATTAGGCCAATTTCTTTAACATCAAACGTGGTAAAGTTGATAGAAAGGTTGTTACCAATTCGGGTGTCAGCCATTGTGGACCGCAAAAGTATAC
Organism: Amblyomma americanum; assembly: GCF_052857255.1. Classification (NCBI taxonomy): domain Eukaryota; kingdom Metazoa; phylum Arthropoda; class Arachnida; order Ixodida; family Ixodidae; genus Amblyomma; species Amblyomma americanum. Next base: position 337,740,994 of record NC_135497.1, read on the forward strand.
TCAGCCCGTGCCAACTCGGTTTCCGGCCACGGTGTTCGATATGGAATGTACATGCTGATCTTGAGAGCAGAATTCTCCTTGCTCGTCGTCAAGGCCTGGTCGCGGCTTTGGTTACGTTAGATGTCGCCAAAGCTTACGACAGTGTAGAACACTTCATCCTGATACATAGGCTACAGTATCTTCAATTTCCAGATTATATAGTTGCATGGATATCTGCATTTCTTCATAACAGAGAATTCTTTTGCGTCCATAATGGTGTTCATTCAGCGAGGTATAGACAAACGCGAGGTGTACCGCAAGGAGCTGTTCTTTCTCCTGTGCTCTTTAATATTCTGTTAAGCTCAATTCCTCTCCACCGCCATGTACGCACTTACGTCTATGCGGACGACATTGCGTTTTTTGCTGCTGCGCCGGATATACATTCTCTGTATGGTCTGTTGCAGTCATATTTGAATACACTTGAGCACTGGTTGAGCGCATTACACCTGAAGTTAAATGTTGGCAAGTGCACCACTCTTGTTTTCCCTCTATTCACTCCTGTAGTGGTATCTCTCACTTGCCAGTTAAAAATAATACCGCAGGTTCAATCCCTAAAATACCTAGGGGTCATTTATGACAACAAACTCGCCTGGCGACCTCACATTGACCATGTCGCGGCGAAAGGGGCTCGTGCCGTGGGCATGCTACGGAGATTATGTCATCACCGGTACGGCATGCGCAGAGATGCGCTATTAATGATCTACATAATGTATGTCAGGCCAATTTTAGAATTTGGATCAGTGTTGTTTTCAGGCTCGGCTACATATAAACTTCGCCCTCTCGTCCTTTTAGAGAGGGAAGCACTTCGCATGTGCCTCGGCCTTCCAAAATTTGTGGCTATCAATGTGCTGTACCTTGAAGCCCGCATTCCGTCTCTCTTATCACGACTTCAATTTTTAACTGTGCAAACTTACCTCAGGATCTATTAATCCCATTTCCACCGTTTCCAAAGCATTTTCTGTTCTCAGCCGACCTCCTTTTTTGGTGTCCCCTGGTCTCGTTTCAATTCCCCTCAGGTAGTGTTTGTGCAAAGATTACTTCAGCCTTTAGATGTAAACATTTATGATATCCTTCCTGCGCTTCGGAATGGGCCCACTATCCACATTGTTTTCGACGACATATTCCCAAAAAATGCAAAACTTTTGCCACCGAGTATTCTAAATGGTCTTCTAGAAGATCATCTGAGGACCCTACCAACAGATATAGCAATAGCCACTGATGCATCGCAATGCAATGAAAAAGCAGGTGTGGGAATATTTTGCACGCATTTAGACTGATCCTTTTCTCTGCGCCTTCCAGATTTCACCCCTATTTTTCAAGCAGAGTTTCTAGCAGTTGTACTTGCTCTACGCAAGCTAGAACCCTCTATTACAACAGTTGCAGTAATTACTGATTCTTCATCTTTGTGTTCGTCTCTCGCTGCACAGGTTGACGGTCCCATTTTATCAACTTTCTTATCCCTACTTCCTCCGCATTTGAGCCTTGTTCATTTAGTATGGGTTCCCGGCCACAGCAGTGTGACAGTAAATGAGATTGCTGATAATCTCGCAAAGGCTTCCCTCAGCGGCCCCGTGTTGCCAATCATCCCGGCTACAGCCTACATTACAGCATCTAGATTTCGGCGACATTTTTAAGCACGCAAGACACATCACTTTTAACATCGGCGGATTATGAGCACCTTAAATATTATTGGAACAGGAAAATTTGTTCCTCTCGGCAGCTTGAAGTATCACTGACGAGGCTACGCTGCCGCATCCCCCCTCTAAATTTCTATTTACACAAGTCGGGTTTGGCGCTCTCTCCCCTTTGTGCATTTTGCCGTGAGCCAGAATCTATTGAACATTTTTGGCTGTATTGTCGCCGATTCAACTCACTGAGAAAAAGGTTGCTGGAGGAGCGCTTGCAGCATCTTGGCCTTAGTTTTAGCAGCCCGCTCTTGCTATCATTTTTCGCCACCACATTTGGGTTCAACCGCAGATCTGTTTGCACCGCTGTTCAAAATTTCCTGATAGAATCTCACCGACTGCCTTGCTAAGTGTTCCAACCTTTTCTTTTCTATCAAATATTACATTTTGACTAAATCATTAATATTTAATCACTCTCTTTATTATTATTCTTAAAACTTTAAAATCAAAACACTCACCCCTTTTCTGTTCATGACGAAAAATTCACCGGTGTTGCGCTCCCACGTGCTTTTCCTTTTTGTAAACTGCGTTCAGGTGAATAGCCACCCGATTCTTGGCCGATCCCCCAGTGTGGGTATGTGCCATCTTTTGATAGGCTAACAACAACAACAACAACAACTTTCCTAGACTGCGCTGCGGAGAGACGACGCCCGGAAGACTGGATCTCACCAGAATGTACTGCCCGTACGGGACGCGGCCCGTCTTTTATCCCGTTACTCCACACGCCTCTCAAGAACGCCGGCAGGTCTGCTGGCCACTGCCCCGGAGAACCGTTTTGGAACATGTTCGGAGGCACGAATACCCTCCCGTAACTTCAGCGATATATGAGGCAACTTGCCACAGGACCCCAAGCTTCAAACCCGATAAAGAAGCCCGCGACCTTGCCTACACGGCCTTCTATCTGCAAGGTGTACGTCGACAGTTCTCCATCCCTCACTCGAGGGCAGCACTATAGGACGTTGGCAGCGAGTCATCGATGCCATCATGGACGGCCATCGTCGGGCTCTGCCCATCAGCGCGGAAGAAGGGCTCGCCCAGGAAGTCGTCGAGGCAACCCTCACCGCACTCGGTGTCCGCAGCCTTTATCAACTCAGTCTTGAAGCTCGCAACCCGTGTGGCCGGGAGCAGCAGCTCGAGAAGGCGCCCTAAAGCAGGAGAACGACGGAGGTAGCTGCAAACGCACAAGCAAAGCTTCGATTAATCGAGAGAAGCCATTGCTGGAGCTTTGTGGTTGAAGAGGTGTGCACGCAGCTCTTGTAACCATTGCTGCACCGATACTGCCCTAAAATTATGACGTCCCCTTGCGCACTTGAGTGTAGAGAGTTAATGTTTCTTTCACCAGCTGCTGCTGATGCGTCCTTGTTTGTTATCACAGGCTGCTGTACAACTTCGATCAGAAGCACTGATGAAGCGGAGAGATGCGGCTTAGAAAATTTATTGAAATGTTGAGCTCCATGATAAGTGTCTCCAGTATATTCACTGGACCAGACATTTATAGTTAATAGTATGATTTAGCTGAACAGATGAAAATCCAGTTGTTAGCTGTTCAGTTACAGCCGTTAGCTGGTTCAGTGGTAGCCTGGAACGACCATAAACATTGCAAGGCTTACGCCACTATTTTTATGTTCAAGGACGTTGCAGACGACAAGGGAAATCTACAAAAAAGTATGACGTATCAAATACTGTCATTATTGGCGTCTCTTTCAAAGTGCCAACATTTGGCCCCGTGAAAATTTGCTGTTTTTCGCAAGACACAACGCTGCATGCTTCGCTCTAGAATGTCATGCAAGACAAGAGAGTTTACTGCACCCGTTTGCACCCCGGCCACTTTTAAACGACGACTTCATGATAGATGCAGGCGTACTCATCGTGTCCTCGCCGACGTGGCCGTTGGAGGTGAGGAACACGAGCGAAGGCCGCGGGCGGGCGATGTGGCCGACGTTGCGGCTGAAGACCTCCGGGCAGGCTTGCCTGACGGGAAGTATCGCACTTGGGTGAAGCCACTGCATATGCCGCATAAACGAACAGGCACACTGACACTGACACATATTGATCTCTTCCAATAGCCTCATGACTGCGAATTGAGGCATCTACTCGGAAGAGTTATCTCGCAAATAGTGCATTAAATGTGATAGGTACGTCCTCAGGACGAGCACGAAGGTTGACGTTCTGACAGTCCGATGAATTCCATGGAATCTATCGAGTAGCGCGCCTTTTTCCGCGCCACTGATTTTCGCGCGACCGTTTAATTTGTCGCAGTCCTGAAGGCTATACTTTAATGAAACACGCTGCGCGGCTAGTTGGTGATGCACTTTTTTCTTTTCTTGAAATTAAACAGCGGTGAACTTTTCGACACAGAATACACAGAAAGGCATGACTGGGCGTGCGCCTAATTCAACTATGGAGCCAATTATGGAACTCCAGCGCCCGTTCTGTCATGAATTCTTTTTTATGCGTCAAAATGTGCAGCGCTGTTTATTTCAATAAAAGAAAAAAGGCTATACCTCAATTTGTATTTCTAACCGAATGAATATAAAGGGTGTATCGTGAATATTCTGGCAGAACATTATGAATGACACAAGTTAGGCTCCATTAGATCTCATTTTCAACCATAGAAGAAGGGAAGAAAGATATGGTGTGAAGTGCTTCCTGTCTGAATTTAGCTCTTTTACTGCTTAAGCAGTATGAGTATCGCTGCCCAAAAACATTTGGGTGTGAAGCCTCGACTAGTGAAGCCACCACCCTCTAGAATTCCACGCAGCTGCGGAAGTAGTAAGCGACAGAAAAAATAATTCAAAGACGCAATGCGAAATCGATTAGTGTTAAAGCGAAATTTACAACCATGACTGGTAACGCAGATTTGTAGCATCAGGTCTGATGGTCGCCCGCCAATTATTCCTTATAATTACCAGCCCCTCCCCAAAAACACATGCACCAAAAACACAAGCCTCAAAAAAATATTAGATATAAGCTCACAGACTTAGCGAATGAATCAGCGAAATCTGATTGGCCGAGAGGTCTACATTCGAAGGGCCATTTTGATGCTTCACAAACGACTGGACGGGGAGGCGTCTTTTGAAGTCTATAAGCTCGCGTGTATACTCGGCCTTCTTCGACATGCTGTCATCGCTTCGGTCACGTTCCCATCACACTACACGGGCTTTAGGGCCCCGTTGCACGAAGCAAATATTATAGTTAACAGTGCTGTCATAATCGCAGTCTACGCAGTTCATTGGCTTTGAGGAAAGGAAAGGCGTGCAACTGGCTCATTGGGACAGTGGTCACCTTAATCTCGGTGTGAGGCAGCGGTGCTGTGCACCTATAAATTGACGCAATTAAGCTCCTTTCCTTTTCTCAAAAAAAAAGAAAGGCTTGGACTCAGTTGGCTGTGAGTAAAAAAAAGGCGCTTAACTGGCTCCCTGAGTCTGTGATCACCTCTGTTGCACATTGCGATACGTGGCAGTGGTGTCCACTTGACACGTTACACGGCTGCCGACATCCCCTAAATTGCTGCTACTAAATGGTTTAAAAAAAAAACTTTTAAATGCATGTTTAGATCTGAAGCAATCTTTAGTCTTGTTGCGGAAATAGCAAGATTCAGATAGTCTTAGCAAGCGCTAATATAATGCGTTCAGGTATCCAGGAACTGTAAGACTGCTGCCGCTTCTTTTCTTACAGCAGCAGGGAACCCCCACGCAAACGCGCTGTCTCTGGCTTTGGCAGAGCGAGGAGGCTCGTGCCTCGAAGTGTGCTATCACGTCGGGCGCATCACACATGTGGGAGGGGGACACTGCTTATCTCTGAGTTTGCCTCGCTGCGTGGCATGACGTAAACGATGACACATTTAACGCGACAGCGTAAAAGGGCCAGTTCTTTAGAAAATCTGATGTCGGCGTGGTCGGTGTCAGAATTTCGTTCTTGGTGTTAGCGTTCGCGTTGTCGGCGTCAGCATCGGCGTATGGGGCGAGGATTCTCGACCATGCATCTGGCAGATGGTCCCGTGACAGTAACCTAGGAGGCAGGTGGATGACCTAGGCCACAGGATGTTTCGGCGTTATCACAGTCTGCCCGCCTCAAGAGCAACTTGAGCCGCACAGGCCCACGGTTGGGAGCACCTGCCATCGGAGGGCAGTGGCGCATCGGCTAACTGATGCACCAATCCACCTTATTAGGAGGAATACGATGACTCCCAGGGGTGTATGAATATAAAGGAGAAAGTGACAACCTGCATATAGTATCAGAAATAAACCATTCGCGTCATACCCTTAAGGCAGAGCTTAAGTGTCCCCTACAAATTTTTGGCCATGAAATGTGCGGGAATGGACCTCCCATTGTTTTCAGGCAACTCGTTCGTGGTCATCCCCCGCCCTCCCCCCTCCCCTGTCGTGCTTCCAGTGCTCTGTCCGTCGTATGTTTGCGGGCTCTAACCTACGGGGTGACTGCAGCGTCCGAGAGGCACTTCAAAGAGTTTCTGATTACAACGATAGATGCACGAAGCTCGAGGATTGGGTGTGTGGGTGTGTGCAAGGGGTGGTCGCGTCATCGCAACAGACAAGCCACCTGATCCGAAGACGAAGCAGTCAGACCGCGGCGTGCGCACGGCATGCTGAGGTGATTGCATAACGAAGTCATGCACGCTGCAGACGCGGTCTTCATGCCAACAGCTTTCTACATTCGGGTGAAAATTATTAAGGAGACTTCGTGCACGTTTCGCGATCAGAAAATTCGGTTTAACCTGGACGTGCGTGCTGAGTACAGAAAATTAAGCGGATCTGCGAGGGAAATGCATGCGGCAGTCAAGTTTCCTTTTTTTTTGTTTGTCTGTGCCCGTAGCACCTGTATAGTTTTTCTGGAAATAAAATTCCGCCCCTGAGGCTTTATGTGTTTCAATGAGTTATAAATGCTTATATTAGGGCGCCACAGCGCAGAGCGGATGCGCCAATATCCAGCCGCTGCACGGGTGTCAGCCGCTGAACAGAAACATTACCGAGTGAATTGAAAGCACCGCCTCACCTGAGCACTCCATGCGGCGTCGGCTGGGAGCATCTTGCAGAGTGCACGCGTTACTGAAGACTCTGGCTACAGCCGCTCCACCGAGGCCCATGGAAGAAGCTGGTCGCTGTCCAGGCTCTGCTGCGGGCTCTGAACCGTGAGATACAAGCACAGATCTGGCAAAGACCCTCAGGAAATGTCGCGAGTAGGGTTCCTGAAGGCTCTATAGCAAGTACGTCTTCATGGAACGTTGTTGCCGAGATTCGAACAACGGCGCGTGAACTCGGTAGGTAGGTAGGTAGGCCTCAAACAATGCTGGCACATACCCAACGTGGGGGATTGGCCAAGACACAGGCGGTTAATTGCTGGATACAGGAACGTTTTGACGGGAAAAGGAGTAGTAATAGCATGTAGGCTGATAGATTGGAAGACGCAAGGACAGAGGTCCTGTTAACTTGGCGATCGAAGACGGGACCACGGCTTAATGTACATAATACTATACAATGCCTGAAATGTTTCAATATCGTACTGACTGAGAGCGAAAAAAAAATTAGAGTGGGAGTCACTGCGTTTCTTGAAGAAAATTTTGCACAGCAGAGCGTACACTCCTGTTGCTTCGTCTAAGCAAAGTAGCGCCAATGGAAAGAACAAAAGCAGAAGATACAGGCGAACCCAGTTGAGGAAATGGAATTTGTATAAGGCGCTTCCTCAAATGAGAGAAGTGACGGCAGAACAGCAGAAAGTGATCTATTGTCTCAGGATCGGCACAAAAGGGGCACAATGGGGAAACTGCCAGGCAGATCTGTGAAGGTAGACATTTAGAATGGGAACCCGGCAACGCAAACGCGTGAAAGAGACCTCTAGTCTGCGCGAGCGCCAGTCGTCGCTGATGCTAGGATGCAGAAGATGCTGATATTTTGGAGATGATGTAAGATCAGACGCAGCAAATTCTTGGAATATTGTGTAGCTGCGAAACCACACCGCAGATGTATATGCACCGGTTGGCAGGACAGCAATAATTGGGCCGCAGAGAGAGGTCCTTGCTAAGGAGTCTGCAATCTCATTTAAGTGAAAGCCAATGTGACCTGGTACCCAAAGCAACCTTACCTAATTTAGATTGAGCGGGATCCGGAACTTAAAGAGGCGGAATGCCCGAGACTCGGTGGGTGAGGATAATGAAGTTTAAATGGACAGAAAGTACGTCGTAACCGCCACCTGAGAAACGGTAGATTCTAATATTCGTAAGGCTAAAATTACTGCTAACAATTCAGCTAGAGAAATTGTAGTGAAGTCAGGAAGACGGAGAGTATAAGAGCAACCCAGTGAAGGTGAAAAAATTCCCACGCCTGCCTTTTCGCGATCCTTCGAGGCATCGGTAGCAATAAGAACATGAGAAGAAAAGGAGCTTAGGTGGTCCTGCAAGAAACCCTGAAGAGGAAAGGGGTGCAGCTTTGCATTCGATGGGAAAATGTCATCGAATTCAATCTGGACAGAACGTGAGTTGTTATATATTTGGCGGACATCTGTGAAATGAATGTTTATGGGATCAAGGAGGGCCTACACGAAACATATCTGTGGAGCATGAAAACGAGACCAGGCTGCACTAAAAAAGGCTGAAGGTTGACTAAGAAATATAATACTGGAGGCGTTAAGAGATGAGGCGCAGAATTTTAAAAATGTTTGAACTGTTAAAAGGCGAAACCTAGCTGATAACGATGGGATGCGCGCCTCAAGATGAAGAACAGCATTGGCGACATATTTTCGAAGCACCAGACAGAGGCGCAAAGCCCCACGCTCCAAGAGCACAAAATTGCGAAGTTTATTGGCAGCGGCTCCTGAGAAAACACAGCTGATCTCCAAAATCGGGCGGACGTACATTTTATAAATCATTAGATGTGTATCCCTTCTCATGCCTGACCTAGCACTACAAAGCCTGCGCAGGAAGCCAATGGCCCGAACTCTTTCGCAGAAACTTGCTCAATGTGTGGCCGCCAGTCTAGTGTAGTGACGTATATTACTCCAAGATACTTCACCGTCTGAGCTTGAGGAATTACGTTATTTCTCTAGGCCAGGCAGATATTTACAGGAACAGAAACCGGAAATACTAACAATGCGCATTTCTTCACATTGAGGGACAGATGAATTCTTCCTAACCAGTTGTCAAGATCATTGAAGTAATATTGCAGGGTTCGATAAAGAGTGTGAATGTCACCTGCTGATGCAAAAAATTCTATATCTTCGGCGTATACATAAGTTTTCGCTTTTTGAATACATGCAATTGAGCTTAGAAAAAAAGTTAAAATGAACAGGTGAGAGAATTGATCCTTGCGGTACACCTCTTGTCTGTTGAATTCTCCTAGATGATACACCATTTGGCAGCAAAAAAATTCTATATTTTCTAGAAAAGCAGAAATTCAGGCTACAAAATACTTTGGGAAATTGAGTTCATGTAATCTAGGTTAAAAAGTCAAGTGTTTAACGCTCTCGTAAGCTTTACTGACCTCCAAAGTGACATGCGCAGCAAAATCTTTTCGGTTGCGATCTAATTTAATACGACTCTATAGGTCAGTATGAGCACACCAAATTGAACAGCCCGGCCTGAAACCAACTTGACACTGATTCAAGAGACCATTTTCAGAAAGGAAAGACATGACACAGCTTTCTACCAATTTCACTAGGTTCGATGTTAATGAAATAGGGCGTATGTTGTCTAAAGTGAAACCCTCCCCTAGCTTTTTAAGCAATTGAACTATTTCAGCAAGCCGCCACTCGTGAGGTATCCAGGGATCTTTGATGGAATGGTTAACTAGAGCCAAGAGGTGTTCAGGAGATTCATTGAACAAAGTTCTAATCATAGATGAAGTGACCTTATCGGGGCCAGAAGCCGCTGGGGATAAGCGCAGAACTATTTCGGACAGCTCAGGCACAGAGACCTCAGTGAAATTACTTGAGGTGCATGTGAATATAGTTGGAGAAGGTAGAGCAGATGTAAAGCGAAGATCTAGGCCACACGCAATGTCATCTAAGGCCTTTGTGATGTCAGCAGGTGCCTGAACGAGGAATTCAATGTTGACAGATGGTGGCATCACCTCTTTGCGCCTCATAAAATTAAACAAAGCTCGTTTATTACCTCATTGCGAAAGAAAATCGTAATGATTTGTATTATACTCCTCCTTTTCACGGGGGATAGTGCGCTTAAATGTTGCTGAAACATACTTATAATCTAAGCAATTTTTTGCGCATTGATTGATGAGAAGTTTTTTCCAAGCTGCTTTCCGTCGTCTATATGCACGCGTGCACTGAGCATTCCACCAATTGTTCTTCTTCTTCTTCTTCTTCACCCCAGGCATATGGCAGACCAATTGTTCTTGTCTGCACCCTTCGTTCTCTTTACCAAAATTTTGCCTTGCATGGTCCAGTACTGAACATAGATGTGTAGCCTTGTTTTCGGCACTTGTCTCAGCGCAATGGTCTGAAGTGATTGGGAGAGCTGATTTTAGCGTATTTTTAAAGCAACTGTAATTTATTAACTTGCGCTGATGTCGCTCAGAAAAAGTTAATTTAAACGCAAACTTGAAAGTAATCGGTAGAAGATCACTGTTTGTTGCACAGTCAACAGGCGCCCAATATATAACACAGACTCCTGGGGAGGAAAAAGTTACATCCAATGCAGAGTGGCATTAAGTCCGAACAAAGGTACGCAGTCCGGACTTTGTGCAGGTCGTTGTTGTCAGGAACCCAATCAAATATTCTAGAACCAAAGCTGTCTGTTTTAAACCCCCACGTCACATAATGCGAATTGAAGTCTCCAAGTAATAAAACCTGAGAACGGCTACTAGAAATGAGTGAGTCAAGGGACCGAGTGTCATGCACACCAGACGGGAAATATGCATTAGGTACCGTAAAGGGCTGTTGACCTGGACACTGAGGTCAACCGCAAGGATTTCATGTTCATTTTCAGCATATTGGAAAGAAATGCATGCCCTGTGACAAAACATTGTAGAGATGACCACTAACAACCCTCCCCCTCGTGTTGACCTTTCAAGCCGGTACGGACGGTAATTTTTGAGATGATAATGGAAATTTGTAGTTAGCAACGTTTCCTCTAATGAAACTACGTCTGGTAGAAGCTGAGTGCATAGGAAATTTAAATCTGTTCAAGCTGACAATATAGATCGGCAATTCCACTGGAGAACACTTAGAAATCCTATCTTGGCGGGAATTTCGCAGCCGCTGACTGCCTTTTCTAGAATCCTGGTCTTATGATTTTGACTAGCATTACTTTTCTTTGTCTTCGACTGGGGGCAAGATGGACCTGCAATATTCAAAGGAGACCCACTTCGTTTCTGGGCGCGGAGATCAGATTCCAGATCCACACAGTCCATAAAGGATGCCTCCATAGCCCTGTTCGGAGGAGAGGCCTGAGAGGTCTTTTGTTGCTCACATTATTTTTGTCCCTGTGGAGCGCAGTTGATAACCACCGAAGGAGGAGCAGCTTCCGAAGCTAAAGAAGGCAAGAGCGCAGCGATGGGCACCTGCAGCATATTGATCACCTAGGAAGTTATGACCTGCGAAATGCACGTGGATACGGTTTCCATAAGCGCGATCCATTGCATTTGCCACTGCTTTCTCAACTTCCGCTGTGATAGCCTGAGACCAACTGGCATCAATTTTAGGTGGGCATTTGGCGGCCACACTAGAGTATCCTGAGGCTCTCTCCTTGACTGCGGCAAAATCTTCTTTCAGCGTGCATCTGCGCTTGTCTATAAGCTCGAGTACCTAAACTTCTTGTGCTCGTGCAGAACAGTCAGGCGAACCAGCAGGGTGAGCACCACTACACAAACAAAATTTCTCTTGCTAATCGGGACATTCCTGTCTGCCATGACCTTCCCCACAAGCACAGCAGTGTAACGCCGATTTGCAGGTTTTGTCGGTGTGGCCAAATCTCCAACAGTTTTGACATCGAAGGGGCCGAGAGTTAAAAGCATGAACTCTAAATACCAATGGCCACACCTTTATCTCTGACGGGCAGAATAGTCCTGCAAATGTGGCAATGACGGACCCCGTAGGAATTTTTAGTCCGTCGATTATCCTGCTGCATCGATGGACACCAATCACTCCCGCAGGCGAGAGGTTCTCAAGCGTTTCCATAGGGCTCAATCGAGAGTCGACCCCTTGGACTAAGCCCTTGGAACACGCTAGATGAGGCGGAATGAATGCGCTAAACGGGTGGTTGGCGAAGGACGTACACTTCAGCAGGTCTTCTATACATTCCTTATCCGGTGACCTGCACAAAATACCACCCCTGCCGTACTGCCGGACATCAGTAATGCGCATGAAGTGTTTCGATGTGGACGGAAGAGCCGCCTGTACTGCTTCTGGGTTGTTCAGTCGGATAGCGCCTCCATCAGAAGGCACTAATGCGACCGGAGTGCTGGAGACTCAACTGCGAGAAAAGGAGATCAGTTGGGAGCTGGCATTGAGGAAGAGATGCCGACCAAGGGGAAAACCCCTGGCCGGGGGAAGAAGTAGGCATTAAGCCTTCGTCCAGCGCCCAATCACCCCAGTGCAGGAGCAAGCAGGCTCAAACAAAATGGAGAAATCGAGCATGCAACACAACCCCGCCAGGTACTTACCCGCTACCCCGCAGCATAGAACAGAAAATGCCTGTATAAGTGGAGATGTCATAGGAGGACATTAGAAAAGATCGACATGCTCTTTTTCTTTTGCATCATTTAAAATTTACGTAGGCGCCCGTGTGCTGTGTGATGTCAGTGCACATTAATGATCCCCAGATGGTCTAAATTATTGCAGAGCCCTCCACTACGGCACATCTTTTTTCCTTTCTTTCACTCCCTCTTTTATCCCTTCCATTACGGCGCGGTTCAGGTGTCCAACGATATATGAGATTAAAACTGCGCCATTTGCTTTCCCTGAAAAAAAATTATTATTGTTATTCTTGTTATCATCATCATCATCGTCATCGTCATCGTCATTATTATTATTATTATTATTATTATTATTATTATTATTATTATTATTATTATTATTATTATTATTATTATTATTATTATTATTATCGGGCAATTAAGCGGAGGTGTAAAACGCTTTCCTGTTCCGGCGCACTCAGCGTGTAAGTGAAGACGTCTTCCTCTATGCAATAGTTGCATCACCTTGCGAAATGCTTGAATCTTAATTTCATTGGCTGTATTGCTTATGCAGTTATTCCTTTCTTTAAATTTGTTGCCTGTTACCTTAGGCTTTTAATTCCTCATTGCGTACACTTATTTACAACGACTAGCACGTAGGTGCGTATAAATACGAGCCGTTCACAAATAAAAACTGACTAAACTAGGCTGCTACATTTGGGGAGAGCTCTCATTGGTGAATTGACAGCTCGCAAGATTCCAAAAGCCCGCTTAGCAGCCATCGTTTGCCCAAATAACGGCATCTCATTCCCAGACTCGTTCGTACTCCGTGCTCTGCCCACAAAAGGGGTCATCACGAAGAGAGAGGGACCAGTCCCCTTCTTTTCTCTATAAAAGGAGAGGGCTTACCCTCTTTAAAAATTTCAAATTTTTATTTGAATTTTAAAATTTAGAAAATATAATTATAAGCAGATATTTACGTTAAAATTAAAATATATTAATTTCAAAGGTTCTCTTTTTCAACATAATTCATGTTATTCTATATCCAAACCAAATTTCTATATGTCAATTTTAAATATTTCAGAAGTGCAATTAGAATTTTAAATTACTAGAGGCAAAGTTTCTATTACTCCAATGGGACAGGCAATTGGCCAAAGCGTCCTCTACTGTTACGGATTTGGCTACCAAAAAAAAAGCCAGGTTGTGTCGTATGCTTCAGGCGTGAATAGACTGTAGACGATAACTATAGTTCCCGTACCCCATCAGTGCACTTCTTCTCAGCTCCATCTAACTTGATGATAGTGAATTTTTATGGCGCAAAGGGATCTGCGCCAATGAGCGCCACAACACAAGGTATTTTTCGCTTGCCTAGGATGGGGTGACATACAAATTTACCAAGGATTTCGCTCTGATTAAGCCGAGAACCAGGCCAGGGGAAGCTTGTACAAATTGTATCAGCGGTGAGTACCCACCGGCACTCAGGATTGAACCCACCACCTTCCGCATGCAAGGCGGATGCTCTACCATTAGGCCTACGCTGCGCTTGGTCCTCCCAGCTACAAATCCCCTGCAGTATATTATCGTCGCGTCAGAAACTACATTGCGCTCGTTATGAGCAGGGGCCTCGTAAGCGGAACGCGCAAGTTTGGATCCGCAATGGCACCAGTTACAGTACATGTCGGTTTACATTGGGCACAAGCTTTCCCCTCACCTGGCACTCAGTTTCTGTGAAGTCAAACGCCTCTTAAATGGGTCTTGAATAACGGTATCCGAATATAAAAATTTTTCGGGCTTCGAATCGATCACCTTTACAATCTGATTCGCTAAAGGAATCAAAAAGAGTATGTTAAAAATTCTTCGAAACGAATCTAATCCGCTCTAAAGTTTTCGGATAGTTTAGAGGAATTGGCTGGGAGTTCGAATAGGGTAGCCAACAGGATCTTTCTCGACGCTTTCTTTCCAATCCAGGGCCCATTCTGGCGACGCGGAGCATGCTGTCGCAATAAGCCTGTGCGGGAAGGATGGTTAAGCGCAGCGACGCGGTTTATTCACGTATGCTCATACATACGGCCTTCAAGATAGGCGACGAAGACGCATCAGCGACGTTTACGAAACCTTGATTTAGTGCCCGAAATGGGAGATCATAGCATACTCTCCTCCCTCACATTACGACTTTGCGCTCCTTGATCACTGTTGTCATCGCTAGTTAAGACTAATTTTCCTCTGTGTTTGGCTTGATGCTGTCTTTGGCCTCTGTATGCCGGTGCCATGTATGCATATTGAGTGCTTTCTCTCTTTACCTTTCTCGGGTCCTCCCTTTGTTTTCATGCGTCTGTAAACCGTTGATATTGAACATGCATGCTGATTGTTTCCATTGCGTTGAATCTATATGTCACTTGCTTCATTGTTTTGGTGTTTGTCCAATCCTATATTTATATTTGTAAACATTTTTTTCTGCTTGATTATACTGTAATTAAAGTGCGTTTGTCGTATACTGCCATTCAGAGGCGCTTGCGCCCAGTCAAGCTGCTTTTTAGCAGCTTTAAACCCTTGAATCTCTCTAGGATGTAACTGGCATTCTGAAAAATAAAGCGAAATGAAATAAAATAAATTGATCGAAGAGTTAATACAGCGACTTTGTGTTGCGCGTCTCTTGGTTATCAGACCAGTCCTTGAATAGCTACCGCTTCAACTCTGTAGTGAGCTTTAGATTCTGTACCAGACCGCACGACAGGCGGTATTGTTCTGCGCATGCACACTGGCGCCCAGGTATTCCCTAATCCTCCTTATCAATAGGGTCCCCCTATTCAAGATCGACCTAATATCTTATAGCGGCACTGCAAGCGCTTCGCTGTTTCGAATGAATATTCGCACAAGCAGCGCTAATCAAGCGGATACTCGACCAGTATTCGACTCGGTATGAAATCTAGCCCAGCTGTATACCATTCGCTTTAGAAAAAGCATGCTTTCAGCACAACCTTAGTAATCTGAACTCGTGCAGAACAAATGCCCAATAGTCATGGCGCTCTTGCTCTGATTGGCCTCGGTATAGTGAACAAAGCCGAGTACCGTTAACATAAGCATTAACTCCAGCCTTCAGGTTGTAATCATGGCAGCCCCTGAAGCAAAGCGCACATCCCAGTTGGCATTTAAACTCCGTTGAGGGTCCTTGGAAAGGTGTTTCAGCGCCCTTTGGATTTCTTTATTTTATTTTGCATCGTAGCTTCCATTCACTTCACAAAGGAATTCCGATGCTGACATTCACATTCATAACTTGGTGTTAGAGAGCGGGGAATCTGTGTTGACATCATGCTCCCTGAGAACCAGGGGATGCCTCACCTTCAAGCCTGCGCACTCGAAATTCATCAAGCTGGGCCTCGCGAGTGAAGCTTGAAAAGACACTATTTGAAGCGATCGTTCCACCACGAAATGCGGCAAAGCTTCCATGGCCGAACTCACTGAATGGTTGCCGAAGGAGTCCATACCAACAAATATTTGGAGGGAAAATTTTTCGAGCGCCTGTCGGCGAAGGCAACCGCGATCGAAACCCTACCTAACAAAAGATGTACATGGAAAAACGCGTCCAGACCACTAGGGCGAAAGGGGAGAGGAATGGTGCGATAATGAAGCATGGATGACTATGGAGGTACTATAGGTGCATAAAGGGCCGAGAGGTACGCGGAAAGAAATAATGGTGACTGGGCTCACTTTAGAGAATGAGGTAGTGTTCCAAATGTCAAATGTGGAATCGGGATGGGAAATAAATCTTAGAGCTGTTCGCAGATTAGCTGATGCTCACAGCAAAACCAAAAAATCAGGCAGTTCAGGGGCTCGTCTTCTGGATATCGTTTGAGGCGCCGGAAACGCACAGAAAAGTATTGAAGGCAGAACGGCTGAGGATGACAGAGAACAATCGATTGGCAGTTAAGATGTCGCGCCAATCAGGATGAGGCCGCCACGATGAAGGATATGATTGATTTACTGGCTGAAGACCTAGAACCTCCGATGGCGTGAAGCCGAACGGCGCGTGACGCCAGCTCGAGGAGCGAGCTCAATTCCACTGCACTTCGGCGTCATCATCTTCGACGACTGGTACTGCTCCTTGCCGCGTAATGGCGCGTTCACACTTGGACATTCGGCGGCGACAGGGAGCGGAATCCGCGGCCGCCGAAATGCTGTCTCGTTCACACTTCCCGGCCACCGCGTCGCCGCTCATCGTCTGTGTGTCGTCTGCTCACGGCGTACACAGATGTGGCAAGAGCTTAATCGATGCTGTCTACATACCAAAACCTCATGCACGCTTGCGTACGCTAAATGCAGTTATTTTGTCGGACGTTACGACATTTCTAACATTCTCACATTTTAATCGCCCAGTGGCGCCATCTGGTGGTTAGGACAGGAACCATTGTTGACAACAACTCGACGCCCCTCTTAAGCCTAAAAGGGGAAGAATCGTCACCCGACAATTCTGTGCAAAACAATTTTTTAATGAGAAATCGTTTATGAACGCAATTTTTTCATATAATGCAAAATTTAACCATAACAATCAGAATAACCGCAGGTCACACCACGGCAGCCTTGAGGTTTTTTTTTCTAATAATGTTTTTGCTTTTGTAACAAGCGTTCCCCACTGGCTTTCGATGGCAATCTTAATTGTTCGATGCGATTGATGGAAACAGTAAACAGAAAGATTTTAGAACATATCTGAAGAATGGGCCATTATCTTCATTATTTCCGCAAAAGTACAATTTTAAAAATTGGCAAAATTTTAGCCCGAGAATGTTGAAGATGATCTCTCTCGCAGAAGAAGACGTGCTACTCGCTGAATTCAATTCATTGGGCTGGTCACAACGGCAGCGTTTGTGCTCGGCCTCACGATGGCTCACAATGTATGAACTGTTTGCGAGCTTAATCTGCCCTGCAGACGCACTTATAGGTCGGTATCGTGAGGCTACTGTGAGAGATGAATGTTCGTGATGGTATTTGGGCAGAGGTCAGTGTGCGTGTCCGTTACTGCAGGACATGGAGCGGCCTCACCCAAGTTCGATGCTTTCCGTCACGCACCCGTGCTTGGAGGTCTGCAACCGCAACGTCGCTCACAACGCCCACCCGAGGCCTTCGCTCGTGTTCTTCGCCTGCCAAGACCGACTCGGCGAGGACACGATGAGTGCGTCTGCAACTACCATCAAGTCTCTTTTTAAAAGTGTCTGGGACGTAAACGGTGCCGTGAATAGTATACGCAGGCATGACATTCAGGAGCAACGCTTAGCGTTGTGACCCGCCAAAATTATTTTTATCGGGGCCGAATGCTGTCGCTGTGAGGGAAAGCCCTAACAATGCAGTATTTCCTACGGCATACTTGCTTACAGATTAATATCGTCATCTGTGATGAGCTTTAAGATAAAAAGTAGTGGTTGTCAGCCTTACAATATTGATGGCCGTTCCGCACTACGGCTAATCTTGGATTAGTTGTTTTAGGCGTTATGGGGTTTAACAACCAAAAGCAACTTCGAATATGAGGGACGCCGTAGCGGAGGGCTCCGCGTAATTGTGACCACCGGGGGTTCGTTAACGTGCGCTGACATCGCACAGTACACGGGCCTCTAGAATTTTGCCTCCATCGAAATGCGACTGCCACGGCCAGGATCGAACCCGCGTCTCTCGGGTCAGCAGCCGAACACAATAACCACTGAGGCACCAGGGCGGCTGAATGGTGGATTCCCATCTGTGGAATTAAACCATGATACAAATGTTAAATGTCTAATCTTGTCAGGATGTTGGATGCACTTATAGCGGAGCTCAACACCTCTATAATGCTTTCGACTAGATTGCAAGCCCATACTCATGCGTCGGAATGATGAAAGATAGGTTGCTCAAAAACCGACATTCACAAGTGAAGACAGGCGGGGCCACAATGTGTCTCGGTGATCGTGTTTAGGAATGCAGCTGTATACAGTTACGCCGCTGGTGTACATTATTCACGGTTTCGACGGAAGAATCAGTAGTACCCTGCGTGCAGAGGAGGCGAACTGGCGGCGAGATTTGTCGGTGAAATCCCGTTACTGGCGCCCGCTGCTAGAATAAGTGCTAATATAGAACTGTTGCCGCTGTCGACTTCGCTGCGCGAACACAGACCCTAAATTTATATACCGATGGTGTTTGGGCGCATTTTAGTTATTCTCTGAAAACATTTCTGATAACTGTTCGCCGTCGAATAGGCAAACAGTACCACTTGAAACATGAATGTTTTGGAAGCAAACTCACTTGCTGTTATTACTAAGACATTCCTAGATGCAGAACATAAAAAAATGTTGTAGCCACTTATTCATCACTCACTCTCAGCAAACATTGCTGAGTATGCTCACGTTTGCAAGAGGACGTCATAAGATCGCAGGAATATCGGGGCAGTAACCTTAACAAGAGCTGGGCAGGAGAATTTGAGGATGTGCGGGAATGAATCCGTGCACACCTCCTCAACCAGGAAGAAGATGCGCATGCCCAACAATTTCGGAAGAAACATTTTTGAACGGGAAAAAATTGTGAAAGTATCTTTGTCATAACTTGTAAGATTTCACCATAACAATTAAAATATCTGCAGATCTTCTGTGGGTAGCCTTGCATTTTTTTGTATTAACACTTTTGGTATCTATGATTTATTTGGCAGTTTTAAGTGCTCGATGTGAGCAATGGAGAAAATTTGTAAATAAAGACTTGGCTGCACATTCGAAGATGGACCATTACATTCAATATTTCTAATACAGTACTTTACAATTTTCAAATGTTCAAAATTTTTTGCCAAAAA
Organism: Amblyomma americanum; assembly: GCF_052857255.1. Classification (NCBI taxonomy): domain Eukaryota; kingdom Metazoa; phylum Arthropoda; class Arachnida; order Ixodida; family Ixodidae; genus Amblyomma; species Amblyomma americanum. The sequence goes on from NC_135497.1 coordinate 337,760,160, forward strand.
GGTCGAAATGATTGCGTAGCTAGATCATTGTAAGCTCTGATTATGCGTCTGCAGCTACCTCGGCAGTTGTATAGGGCGCCTTCTCGAGCTGCTGCTCCGTCCACTTGGGTTGCAATCTTCAAGACCGCGGGGACACCAGATGCGGACATCGACTGCGTTGAGGGCTTCCTTGATGACTTCCTGGGCGAGCCCTTCTGCCGCACTGGTGGGCAGTCGGCGGCGGCTACTGTCAATGATGGCATCGATGAGTCGTTTCCACGGTTCGATACTGTCGACCCCGAGTGAGTGGACATCCGCCGACTGTTTGCCTGCGGAGAGAAAGGCGTCTAAAAAGGACGCTGGCTTCTTTCTCGGGTTTGCTGGGAAGCGGGAAGTTTTCGAGTAGCTCAGGGGCCCTAAACTTGTTGACATGCCCTACAGTGCAAAATACTTGCGAAGTTTAGCATTTTGTTGTAACATGGCTGCGTAGAGAGCTAAGCAGGTTGGAATAGGTTGGAATCGAGAATACTATGCGCTGCTAGTCGAATAACAAGTATATCCTTGGCAAATAACAATTATGTCCATGGCGAGGTTGAACAACGTACGTTCCTATAGGCCCGCACAATACAATGATTCTGCCTCCGTTCAGAGCCTCTTTTATTCTTTTTCTGTATCACCATCTACCCGCCGCAGTGCCTCAGTGGTTAGGGCGCTCGACTACTGATCCGGAGTTCCCGGGTTCGAACCCGACCGCGGCGGCTGCGTTTTTATGGAGGCAAAACGCTAAGGCGCCCGTGTGCTGTGCGATGTCAGTGCGCGTTAAAGATCCCCAGGTGGTCAAAATTATGCCGGAGCCCTCCACTACGGCACTTATTTCTCTTTCTTATTTCACTCCCTCCTTCATCCCTTCCCTTATGGCCCGGTTCCGGTGTCCGCCAAGATATGTGAGACAATTACTGCGCCAATTTTTTTTTTCAAAAACCATTTTTCAATTTTCCATCTGCCCACCGACACCGCATCGCTGTTCCTGGCGGAACCTGCCAGTCGATTAGGTATACACACTAATACTGGAATAGAATTGATGGACAGTGATGAATATAATGAACTGGTTACGTTGACCTTGGTGACGATACGCTTGAGTCGTCGTTCAAGAGTGCGTCATTAATTCGATTCTCTAGCATAAGCGTCAGCATCAGCTCCCCTATAAGGACAAGGAAAGGCCGTACATAGCTAACAAGTGCTATATCTGGTAAGGGGCACTTGCAACTCCAGAATATCTGATAGCAGCATTATGAAGATATCGATCACAAAGCGCGCAATCAAGCAAGCATGGCTATGTGCCTTGCTGCTGCAATTGTGACATGTGGCTTCCGCTGCTGTTAAACGTGTACTAGAATAGTGACCGGCCCAGTGATAGTTTGTGAAGCTAGCTCAGCGTTTCGTGCTGCAGCCAGCATTCGCGCTGGCTTCTGATAAAGGGCTTCTTACTACATTTTTTTTTGTTACATGCAGCCGTTTTCTTTATTGTCGGTCCGTTCATTAACATTATCGGCATGTTGTGTAGAGGGAAAAGGCGAACCAATAATCACTAGGAAAAGCGTCGGTTTTGCAGCTTTGAAACATTGTACAATACATTTCTCGTAATAAAAGAAACACTCGCAAAATATCATTCGGAACAAAACGTGCATGTACTTTTGATATTAACTTTATCAAAGGTAGCTTTTGAGTGCATGGTTTTGCATAAACACAACATATAGTTTGGATGAAATGGTAGGAATAAAAAGTGCAGCTCTCTGGGCCACATTGTATGTGACGAAGTCAGAGGGTCACACGCGCTCCTATGAGGTGACTTCTTTGGCTGGGACGAGATGAAAGACACAGGTGGAGCATTTTTAAGTCACCACTATAGGAGTGGGCGGGGCATGGCGGTTCTGATAGAAGATGGTCTTCAGTGCTGTTCGGGTGCATTAATATTGGTCTCAAATGTGATGTCCGGAGGTAATTGAACACCGAAAGAGTTGCGCAGCTCAATTTTGTTTCACGCGCAACCTATATATATATATATATATATATATATATATATATATATATATATATATATATATATATATATATATATATATATATATATATATATATATATATATAATAGTTGCGGGGAAGTGGTTCATATGGTTGTAGAAACGAGCCCCTCATTTCCCTTCCCTTGTCTGCTATTATCTTAACAACGGTCTCGGTTCTGGCAGTCTTAATGCCATAGGTTGCATATGAAGCTCCAGCCCTCAATGTTAGTAGATGACGTTCCACGTCACACTAGCGGTAGTACAGGACGTACTACGTCCGCCGCTATGGGCAAGGGAGTCGCTGATGAACACACTCAAGGTTCGCTAGCACGCAGAAACATAAATACCCACGAGAGCAGCAGATCGGATGGCCGTCGCCCTAGCTCAGTTGGTAGAGCACCGGATGCGAAATTAGGATTTTGTAGGTTGGGATCCCACTCGCAGCATGGTTGTTTTTACTCCTGATTTATTAGTAAATTCATTAAGAGAGAGATTAATTGAAGTATAATTCTCCCTCATTGATCCACACACCCCAAAAAATACAATCATTCCCTTTGTTTCGGTGACTATTGGCTTGCTTCATACATACAATATATATATATATATATATATATATATATATATATATATATATATATATATATATATATATATATATATATATATATACATATTACAAAGGAAATGGGGGCTCGGCAGGCAGATGAGAGAAGCCAACTGCGACAGAAACAAAGCAAAGGTATTTTTTTATTTTTTATTTCAATTTTTAATTTTATTGAATTAAATTTAAGCCATAATATACTCACTTGTAATCTTAACATATCAACACCGGAAATAAAAAAACAACAAACAATCCCCTTTGCTCCTTGGTTTTTGTGGCTGCTGGCTTCTTTCATATTTCTATATTTATTTACGCATATGACAGAATCCAACAGTCATCCAAAACAAGTAGCATAGGGAACGTTTTTCTTTCTGGTGTTCATCAATGGGATATTAATAAAGCAGTTATTTCTGAAGAAGACAATGATGAGAAAGTAGAAGTAAAGAACCACATGCTGCCGGTGGGATGCGAACCCACGACCTCCAAATTTCGCGTCAGGTGCTCTACCAGCTGTCCTATGGCGGCGGCTGTAAAATCTTCTGCTCTGGGCGTATTTACGTGCAATCTAACCGAACGTTGAGAGTGTTCACTAACGCCACTCTCGTGCATAGCTGCGGACGTACAACGTCCTGTATTACCGCGATGGACCCTAGGAACTTGATGGAACGTTCAGGGCAGAAGTTGTGAAGAACACTCTTGTTCTAACTACGGCATCAGTATTGCCAGAATGAAGGCTGTGTTGAATATATATATATATATATATATATATATATATATATATATATATATATATATATATATATATATATATATATATATATATATATATATATATATATATATATATATATATATATATATATAAGGAAGCCAACAGTCACCGAAACCAAGGTGCATAGGGGAATGTTTTTAATTTTTTTTAAATTTGTAGTGCCAATCAATTGAAATTTAAAGAAAATTACTTATAAAGCAGCAGAAAAAACAACTATACCGCCGGTGGGATCCGAACCCACGACCTCCGAATATCGCGTCCGGTGCTCTTACCAACTGAGCTACGGCGACGGCTGTCCAATCTGCTGCTTTCGTGGGTATTTATGTTTTACTGGGTGTAAGCGAACCTTGAGAATGTTCACCAGCGCCACCCTCGACCATAGCGGTGGACGTAGCACGTCCTGTAATACCGCGAGTGTGACGTAGAACGTCATCTAACGGCGAGGGCGGAAACTGTGCGAGAGCCCTCTTATGCTACCTATGGTAACAAGACTGCCAGAACCGAGACCCCCGTTAAGCTATTAGCAGACAAGGTAAAGGAAATGAGGGGCTAGTTTGACAAACATATTAAGGAAGCCAACAGTCACCGAAACGAAGGTGCATAGGAGAATATTTTTAATTTTTTTTTAAATTTGTAGTGCCAATCAATCGGTTTTTTAAAGAAAATTACTTATAAAGCAGCAGAAAAAACAACTATGCCGCCGGTTGGATCCGAACCCACGACCTCCGAATATCGCGTACATACATATATGCATATATACATACATATATACCAATGGAGCGCAAACTTCGCTATATATGTATAGTTTGGGTTTGAAACTCACAAGTTTTTCTATCCACCAGTTAACATAGCGAGCATGCCTAGAGGCTTAAGATTTTGTGCTCTTATCACGAAATTATATCGCTCTGCAACATGAAGTCAGGAGCCTAAACAAGTTTTTTTATGTGGTATTTAGAAGAAGAATGATTTTTGAGTGACATGATGCGACAGCGAATGGCGGCCTGGGGCCAGAAAGACGCCTGAGGTCAAGTCGTTGTTCTGTGGGCAGCGCAGAGAGCGTCTGAAGCTCCTAATAAATGTATCGCAGTTATTGATGAGGTTTCTTTATCTGCTTTATATGCAAGCGACACCGATGAACTGCACGTGCCATGCCACTCTCGAAGTCACCAGGCGCTTGTTTTGCATATAATTTGTCAATTGAACCCCTCTGACGTGCCACCTTGGACATGTCAGGATTTAACACAGTGCTGTTTTTTTTTCACGCTGTAGTGTGCTCGGCAGGTCTCCGTGCCGACGTCAGCCGCGGTGCTTTGTCGGTAGTGACTGTGCGCGCGGCAACTTCTGCTCATTCATGTAGCTGGCAGATACTCGCGCAAGCATCAAAGATGTACCCTCATTTCGGTCAGGACGGATGCCGGACATCTGGAATCTGCCATAACTAGCAATCTGATCAAAGGTTAACGTAGTACAGCGAAACACCAAAGAGTATGATTGCAAGCCATGTATAACTGTCACATTTAATCGAAGCGCAACAAAAGAGGGGACTGCCTCGTCGGCAATGCGCATCAGCTCTGAATGAAAGCTGTGTCCTCGAAAGAAGAGATATACTTTTTTTTAAAGCTGAAGTAATGGCCCTAGAAGGTGGAGCCCTCAATCAAAGGACACATTTGCCGCATCTGTCCGGCTGGCTCGGCCGATCAGGTGACGCAGCGGACGCCATCGCTCGAGGACATACTAAGGGAGCGACGGCTGATGGGTTGGGACTTGAGCCAGTTAACCAGACGTACGGCGACATACTGGAGCACGTCAGGGGACTAAGGAGGATATATCCCCCACGCCACAGCCAACTCTCTGAAGAGCAGAGTGTAATTTGGAGACAGGTCCAAGCACACACATATCCATCCTTATTTATACTAAATAAGATACACGCCACTATACACAGGCCCGCATGCCGGTGGTGCGGAGAGACAGCTGCACTATATCACACCACATGGGGATGCCAACAGAAGCCTGCAGTCTATGCCACGCCGGAGCAGGGGGAGGTAGCACTGTGCAGCTGAGAACACGGAGATGAGCTTTCACTGGCCGATTGGGCCCAAGCTACCGCGGCCACTGCAGAAGCCTGGACTAAGGACGCGACCCACGAAGACTCCCAATACGCTGATTAATGCATAAACGCTTTCTTTTTATCTCTCAATAAAAACTGTCCCTCTCCTCCTGTCTCACCTATGCATTGAATATTGTAGGAATAGAATATGCCTTAAAACAGTTCCTTGATGCAATGTGTCGCAGCTCGTGCAGGTTTGAGGTACATTGATGGCAGATTTTTTCCCACCTGCATCACGCACACAGATTTTGCTTTCATTTGTGTTTCAGGGTCATGCAGCTGCGTAGGTTTCTGCCTGCCATGGTAGACACCGGTGAAAGGACCCATGTTTTTCTTCAATTGGTAATCAAATGTGGACAAAGAACTGCGCCTATCAAGTGCAACTTCGCACACACTGCCACGACCACACGGTCGGCGGGAGATCGAGCTCACCCAACAAACGTAAGAGTTCATGGGAAGACAGACGCAAAACAGCAATATCAAAAAGGCTCAACACAGCTCCACAATGACGGAACCAGAACCTGGATGAAGGAATCATACCTGGATGACAGAAAAGCACAGTGAACTCTTTGGTTTCGCCGCCTACGTATGACCGTAGTAGAAGCAGGTGAGGGAAAAGTGAAGCCCACATATCAAGCGCTCTTTGTGTATCCTTCTAGCGTTTCTAGTATTTCTTGGAGCGCTTTTCACATGACGATATATGGACGAAAAACGCGTATGCCCACGTTACTACCTCCGTAAAACCTGCCTTCACTTCCCAGGCAAACTAAAGTCAATGTAGGTCGTAGGCGCGCGAAGTTCAGTTGATGCACTATAAAACGTTTGCTATGGACCAAAAAAGTTCCTTCCTCGGCAACGTCGTTTTCAATACATATATTTGGTAAACCAATCTCTGGAGAAAACTGTACAAGTGAAATAAAATCAGTAAAGAAGTCTCTGTCATAAAAAAAATGCAAAACGTCGCCAGCTTTCCAGTGTTTACCGGCTTATTGTCACTGCACATGATTGAATCTCGTATCAATAATCCCCGCAGCAATTGCCGTCTCCCGTACCTGCATCTTCATGAGGCAAGAATACAACTTCTGGGGCACTAATGTGGTGACCATATTAAGTTGACGCTATCATGCGCTTTCCACGTGCAGATAAACATGCCTACCTCTGCTTAAGTTGTGGTAAGCGAGCTTTTCCGCATGCTAAATTAGTGTTCTCAAGAGCTCACTTTAAATGTATGGAGTTGGCCGGAAGTTTTGCGTGCAGAAATTCTATTCTCCCAATTTAGCGTTAGCTCCATCGTTATGTGAGATGCGACGTGTAATAGCTCAAAACCTTAGATCAAAGTGAACGGTCTCTCTAGATACATAAATGGATCCTAACGCGTGTGTTCGAATAAGAAAAGCCTTTCGTATTCCATGCATAGTACCGCCTACGGTACGCCCGAACTTTTTAAGCATGTATTGCCGTTAGCTCCCACTCTCTTTAATCTCTGGCGAACAACTTCAAGAAACTGCGTCCAAAGTGAGGCTCAACATGAAGCCGAAGCTTTCTGAAAGTCCGTGTCTGAACATTGTTCTTCATAAGAAAAATTTTCTCATGTCACAGTCTCGAGCGGGATTAAAAACCGCGCCGGTGCAAATAAAGAACCTTCCCTTCTTGATGCCTCCGAACACTCGGGCATCACAGAAATTTTAGTTTTTTCGTGTGGAGCAAAATCGTCGCATTGAAGAATAAGAGTGGTTCTCCTAAAATTCTAATGAACTGGGTGGCATTCAGCGAACCGGTCCCACTTTCTCACACTATCATTATGCTGTTATTCCTCGCGCACATCGAAATTCCGCGAGACAGACGCGTGGATCTAGAAAGGGCATCCAGTTATGAGGCCGACCTTTGTCATCATATACACCCTGCTTCAAAGCATACAACATCTCTGAACAGAGACTTCGATGAACGCATTGCTTCTGCATGCGCACAAGCTAAACCGAACCATGGGCCAAAACCCGCTCGTAATCTCAGTGTTCGATTAGGGGCAAAAATCTGTGCCATTTTTTGCAAGTCCGTTTAAGTATGTCACGAAAGAACCAAGCACAATTATGCGTCACAAAGCAATAATCAAGAGTCTGCTTGCTCCCAAAGTCGGTATTCACTGACTTTAGCACATTTGGCTCGAAGCCACGTTTTGACCGGTAAGGTCGACGTGTGAAGTTATAAAGTATACTTTTCCTAACGACTGAATGCACATCCGTTGCACTTCCTATAAATAACTGCGTTCGAGGAAGCCGAACTAAAGCTGCCTCGTATAGTTACTCCAATGAATAGCTAACGTGAAAAAATCGAATGTGTCATATAAACACTAGAAAGGCCCCTCACGACCATGACCGCAACGGTGGTCTAATGGTTTGACCATGCACCGCGCATGCGAGAGTTGCGACGTTAGATCTTCGGTGCCACAGGATACCTACCGGTGATACAAGTACAAACATTCCGCTGGCCTAGTGCTCGGTTCATCGGATTGGATAATGTTTGGGAAACCGGTCTTTGACCTGACCATGAGTACACAAAAATACCTTGTGCCATGGCGCTCTTTGGCCGAAGTTGGCCTTGAGTCATAAATATGCATCACCATCATCTTTCTCCGGGAACATGTTCAGCAGGTGGGAACAGAATATACAGATGGGCACCTAGTTGCTTGTTACTACAGCTACCAGTCAAGATGATTCGCGGTTATGAAAAAGAAACTGCCTAAAAAGTTGTTTGATACACAAGTGCACAAGACCACCTCAACCCGGAGTGAAAACAGGTTGTCTCTGAGCATAGGCTCCCACTGAACGCGCTACAGAAGTGTCAAAAAATTCTATGCTGCGCCTGTACGTTTGCTCGCAGAATACAGCACTTACAATACGTATATCAGCGCCGCGACGAAGAAGATAATGCAGAACTTGTGCAAGTGATTATCTCATTGAGACCGACTATTCAGTAATTGACGGCGGGGAAACTATAGATACTGTAAGGCATCACGGCGCCAGCTGACTCCCCAAAAATGGCTTGACTTTGTACAGTACGTAATTAAAAAAAGCGTGAGCCGCGCCCACGCTCTTACATAGAACCGTCCAGTTCAATGCAAAGCCCCCAGCACACTTTCTGCCAATACAGGAAAGATCGCCGTCATCATCCTAATTTTGCATTGAGCTCGATCGTCAGAAGCCCCTAATAGCTACGGTTTTAATGATACAGAGAAATGAGAGCTCCACAATAAAACAAGTAACAAAGGCGATACTCTAAAGCTCTCTCGACTGCATTATTTAAATGAAATAGGTTTCGTAGGCTATAGGTCTACGATCAGTGTTGCAGCCTACTATAGTTCTATGCCCCTAAACAAGATGCCACCAATTCTTCAAGCATCAAGACTGCAATAAAAAATTATGGCGCACTCTAAAACAGGCTTTAACCAGGTCAATCTGAAGTAGAACAACTTGTCCTGCCTCATCTGACACTCTCTTCAACACTCAAATTGCGATATGATAAGGGCTTGGATATTAAGGCCTCGAATACCAGAGGCTCGATCATAATCATTACCAGCCTGATTATGCCCACTGCGGGGCAAATGCTTCTCCCATGCCTCTCCATTTAACCCTGCCCTTTCCAGCTGCGCCCAACGTATCCGCGCAAACTTCATAATCTCATCCGCCCACGTAACTTTCTGCCGCCCGCTGCTACACTTTTTTTTATTCACATACCCTAAAGGCCATTTTGAGGCATTATATAGGGGGTGTACAGTTACATATAAACAATACTCCACACGTAGCTCTACAAGCAACGTAAATCCAGAACAACAGGCAAAATGGCAAAAAAGTACAGAAAATTCGAAGTTGAGTATATGCAGGAATCAAGCCTTCCTAATCAGAATTTATTTGTGAAAAACACTTTACTTTTTGCACAAAGGCGTCATGATTTAAGGTGAAGACAAATCACCCAGAAACTTGTTCCAGTGGTGAACAGCAAGAAACAATGGTGAATGACTAAAGAGGTTGGTGCGTGCAAACAAGGGTTCGATTTTGAGAGCATGAACTAAGCGCGGAAATATACGATGGGCGGATTTAATAGAGTATGAAGGGAATGAAGAGTGACTGTGATACAATCTGTGAAAGTGTGATAATAGTGCTTGTATTCTTCTCTTTTCGAGTGATGGTAGCTTTAGCGATGCTTTGGTTGCCGTTATGCTGGACTGACGTGAATAGTTCATAGTTATAAATCTCGCTGCTTTATTTTGTATTGACTCCAGTTTGTGAATTAAGTACAATTGATGCGGGTTCCAATTTAAGGTAGCGTATTGTATTTTTGAGCGGACGAGGGTAGTGTAAGCTAAATGTTTAGTGGCAGGATCAGCTTGGTGCAAGTGACGTCTGATGAAACCAAGTGCTTTAGATGATCCACTGACAATTGCATCGATATGGCCTTTCCATGTTAGATCAGACGAAAAATGAACACCTAGGTATTTAACTGCAGAGACATTCTCAATGGGAATACTATTCATGGAATAACAGTTACTTTGAAGCTGATTATTGGTGGTGAATGTAATACTCTTCGTTTTAGAGACGTTAATTTGTATTTGCCACTGTTCACACCCAGTGGGGTTTCTATCCAGGTCTGTCTGCAAAGAGTTGGTGTCGTCAGGGTTGGTTATCTGTCTATATATAGCACAGCCATCAGCAAATAATCTAGTAGTAGAGGTAATTAATTCACTTATATCAATAATGTAGAACAGGAATAAAATTTGTCCAAGCACCAAACCTTGCGGCACGCCAGATTTTACTACGGTTGGGGAAGAATAACACCCATTTACAGAGACATATTGGTAATGATTGGTAAGAAAGTTAGTAAACGAGGTGATAATATGCTTTTTAATGTTGAGAGGATTTAGCTTCAGTAATAAACGATAATGGGGTACCTTGTCAAACGCTTTCGCGAAATAAAAAAATATAGCCTCAATCCTTAATTTATCGTGCACGGCATGATGAAGGTCGGGTATTAATTCAAACAACTGCGTCTCACACGAACGACCATGCAGGAAACCACGCTGATTAGGGGAAAATAAGTTGTGCTCGCTTAAGTATTTCATTATGGAAGATGATATGATATGGTCCAACAGTTTGCAGGGTATACTGGTCAACGAGATAGGTCTGTAATTTGTTAGCATAGATTGGTCACATGATTTAAATATGGGACTAACACGAGCAAGTTTCCACGAGTCAGGTACGCACCCGGTGTCAAGACATTGCTAGAACAAGGCTATAAAAATGTGAGATACAATAGGTTTTGTTAATTTAAGCAGTTTAGGGCATATACCGTCTGGACCAGGTGAGGAGTTAAATTTCAGTCTGTCAATAGCTTTCTCTATTCCTTCATGAGTGATGAAAAGATTATTCATGGTGGCACTAATAGAAGTGAAGTTAAGATCACGGGGGAATTGGCATCTCTTCATTGAATATGGAGCTAAAACATAAATTTTGTTGCTACTTGAAATAGCAAAAGCTGTTCGTCATCCTTTATAATTGATAAATTTCTAGCTGGGGACCTAGAATTTATTACTTTCAAAAATTTCTTGGTATTATTTTTTAACAAAGCCTATATACCATGTTTTAGCTGCTTCAATCTCCTTCTTGCAAGCTGCTGCATGATTCTTGTAACGCTCCCAGTCACCATTGGAGGCAGTCTGTTTTAATCTAGATTATAAAAGCTTCTTATTGATGTATCCCTTTACTTGTGAAGTGAACCATGTATTGTGCGTTGGTTATTCAGGTCATCAAGGACCAGATTTGCCTGCTCTGTTTGCCTTGACTCCATAGACTTTAACTGAGCCTGAGATTCATTTATCGTTGAGTTCACGTTGTTTACGTCTTCACGAAGGTCATCGAAAAGAGCAAGGCGATCCTCAAGTGTTGAGAGCCGTCGTTTGATTTCTGTGACGTTCGAATGAATTTCTTTCAGTTTGCTTGATGTTTCCTTCTGGAACTTTTCACATGACGAGGCTAATTCTTTCACGAAAGATAGAATGTGCTCCGATTTGTCCGGGCCTGGATTTGTTTCCACGTCGCCAGCACAAACCAATAGGTGCGTGACACAGAACAGGAGAGTAAGTAGGCGCCCACCTGTTTCCACAAATGGCGCAGACATGATGACCTCAACCGTAGCGGAGGCTGTGAGCTCGTTCCTCTATCGCGTGCGAGAAATTAGCCTATGCGGACACGATACGCGCACAGATCAATATCCATGCCCCAGTCGACAAAGCACAGATTAGGTCTGCAGCCAGTAAGAGAAAAGGAATGTCCGCAAGGCAGGCACACTCACCTACAAATGTGAGCAGGACCCGTTAGCATCGAAAACACGGCTGCAAATCCCGATGAGCGCTTGTCTTCAAGGGTATTAGTGAGGTGTCCAGGGGCGCTGTAGTCGTTGCTGATGGCGTTTTCTGTGCACTGGATGATGACGGTTCCTTGCGCAGGTAGGCGTAGGCAATAGTAACAGCAGCACGAGGCCGCCGAGCATTGCCGATGACTCGAAATCAGCAGTAGGGTGCCACAAGCAGGCGCCGAGCACCTGCTCTTGAAAGGTGGCGATGCTCGAACGAAGCGGGAACAGTGCGTGGATCACCTACAAATGTGAGCAGGACCCGTTAGCATCGAGAACACTGCTGCAAATCTCCTTCTCTTGGAATCCACTACGTTACCCTTAAGGACAAGCCGTTATCTTGCCTTCGCATTACATGCCCTGCCAAAGCCTATTTCATCCTTTTGATTTCGTGTAGTATGTGATTACCCACGTTTGTTTCCTCACCCACTCTGTCCTCTTCTGGTCTCTTAATCTGGCTGCGTTGCCCTTAACCTAAGCTGAACCCTTTGCCTTAGTCTCCACGTTTATGCCCCATACATAAGTACCGGTAAGGCACAAGTGTTGTGTAATTATCTCCTGAAGAATATTGGTAAATTGCCATTCATGATCTGAGAGAACATTCTTCTAGTTATTTCCATCTAGGGGTCCAGATCAGCGGTAACTACCTTCCCTGAGTAGACGCATTCCCTTACCACTGCCAGCACCTCGCTACCAACTGTGAATTATTGTTCCCTTCCCATCATATAAGGTCTAACGCCATTGGCTATGGATAGGAAGAAACGACCCTCAGAAATCACCTTTAATTCACGTTACATATATCCCCCTATCGGGCGAGATTCTTCGAGAGCCATGAAGTGGTTTACATCTGTGAATTTCAGAATTGAGCTGCCGTGTTCGGTATAAAACTAGGAGAGGAAAAGCGTCCATCATAAAATAACTTCAAATTTCCAAAGAGGTAGATGTTAGCCAAGGCTAAAACTTTTTGTAGAACTCGCTACTTACCACCCGGTCCAGGTGATTTCTCATCCCGGAGAGTGGAAATTGACTTTTTCACCTCGTCTATAGCAATACGCGCGCCTAAATTACTACCCGATTTAAAGGCAGAAACCTGGGCTTGTTGGTGGTTCATGACTTGACACGACTCATGCGCAAAGCTTGGCAGCATGATTTCGCCGGCGCGCCGCTCTGCCGGGAGCATCAGCTGCTCCGCTGCACGTGGCAGGTCAGGTGACCAACCACATGATGAACCACGTGATTAGCCACGGCGCAGCGCCGCCGCCAGCTGCTCCGCACCTCGCGACCAACCACGTGACGGCGTGGCGGCGCCGGCACCACGATGGCGCCGAAACGTTGAAGGCGACAAATGGTACCGTAGTGTAGCTATCGCTGCAAAAAATTGGCACTGGTTTAGCTCTGGGTAAACTGGGAGTGACGCGATAGCTACAGCTGGCCGAGTGTAACTTGCGATCCTTTTTCATCTGCGTCCCACTTGACACGGCGTATGCGCACGGCTGTGGCAGCTCGGTTTCGCCGGCGCGTCGCGCGGCCGGAAGCTGCCGCTGCCCCGCACCACGTGGCTTTTCAGGTGACCAATCACGTGATCAGCCATGGCGCCGCGCCGCAGGCAGCTGCTCCGCACCACGTGACAGCGTGGCAGCGCTGCCACGTTGAAGGCTCGAAATGCTACCGTAATGTAGCTATCACTACAAAAGACTAGCGCAATAGACTTGAACTGTGTGTTTCTACCCCCCTGTCCTAGTCTACTACGCTAGTCTGTTTAATCAATACTGCACGCTGCTCATTCTTGAATTAGAGAAAATGCTTCGTGGAAGCGACCGAAAATGCTACATATAATAGTCAAATAAACAGCGAGTATACGAGCGGTGTAAATGTAACTATTACTTCCGTACTGAATTTCCAATATCTCGTTGAAATGAGCTGCCTGCCTGTCATCTCTAAGTGCCCGGTGAGAGAGTTGTTCACCAACGAACCTCCTTGTTAGAGTCCTAACTCCGACAACTTTGCATATTTCTCAGCGCAACAGTTCTGTACGTGTGTCAGTATTGTTATTATCGTCAAGGTACGCTTCTCGGATAATTATTTTCGGCTTATACAGCTCATTCAGCATGTGCCCCTGCTCACGAATGTGAATGCGCCTCTGAGATGTGATTCTCGATGATACTTAACAAATTCTCAGCTTCCTGTTTAATTAAATCCAAGCGTTGAAACACTCAGAGATAGTTATTATCCCCGCATCTTTGAGGCAAGCAGCTGCAGCTCGCTGAGATATTTAATTTGAGATGAGGGGCTCATTGAGCTCCCAGACTTATCACCGGCGTTAGAGTATACAACGAACGTACAGGCGCGGCCGGAATAATGCGGAGCTTAGGAACGGTAGGAGATCTTCGGGGAACTGCTTATGCGCGCTACCTAGCATGAGCGTCGGGAACTATGCGTGTCGGCACGCGCAGAGGTGCGCCAGGGCACGGACCCACTTTTTTGCCGCAGGCCTATCGGCGTCACTGCTTAACGTATAGTCTGCGTTCCTGCAGCAAAGAAAATGCTGTTCGCTTCGTAGCGCAACACAGCTTGGAGCTCGGCGCGCGACATCGACGATAAGCTCAGCCTGCTTGGAGGAAGGCATCACCTGGCGGAATTGCTCGGAAGAGCTCAGTATCTTTCTTGCAAAGATAACGCCAGGGTTGAAGGAAAGAGTGGGGCTCGGTGGCGGGCACTCTCGGAGCGCGCGGAAAGCTAAGTGTTTCTTTCTGGCGTTGAGAGGTGGCTCTTAGATGCAATTTCTCCTTGATGCGTCGTCTGTCGCATGCTCCGTATTATTCTGGCCGCGCCTGTAGGTTCCTATCAGAGCCGGCACCGTTCAGTGATCGCTGGAAAATGTCAGTTGTGCAATTACCAGCGCCACTAGATGACGACTCATCAGAAAAGTACATCCTCTCTAGACGAGCAGTCGAAGAAGATTGTAAATGTGCGAAATGTACGCTATCGATTTTTTTCGGAAAATTTAAGCAAGGCTGTATTTACAGATAGATAATGTCCCTGAGAACAACATAACTATATTCATAACGCCTGTTTTATACTGATAGGTCCTCATTGTTGCAGAAAATGTTTCCCAGCAGTGGTATTACATAATCCGTGCGCACGAGTTTAGCCACTCCTAGATGCATCGCGCCCTCACGCTTAGTGTTGCAATTGGCTTAGCAATATTTACTTCTTGGTTCTTGCCTGACCAACTCTGACCAAGTCGCCCACCAATGTCTGACCAACTCGCCCAACAGTTCATGCTGTACAACTATATTCTTGGTGTGTTTGTTTGGGTTGTTGGGAATATAGCACGACTCAACTGCTAAAATATCGTCGTCTTCATGTTTCATCTGTTTTATCAGCGGCTTCACATGCGTGACAGCAGGCGCCTGCAGCTAGAGAGTAATCTGGCCCACTGATAACCCAGAATGCATCATTTTGAATGTCCTGATTAAGATAGTCTCTTCGTAAAAGACCGGGTGCTCCTGCCTACCGCAATGACCCGAAGGAGGCGGTCGCAAATTCTCATCAGCATCCCCGTCATCTTTCTTGTGATATACAATGATCTTTCCAGGAGACAGAAGGAGCAATTGTGTGCGGGTAAAAACATTAAAACACCAACGACATTAACAACAACAACACAGACGAAAAGGGGAAGACATGACACTAAATTCGCAATTTCTTGTGGCACTGCAGTAAAGCTTCGACCAGGAGCTATCATTTTAAAAGCCTTGGTCGTTGGCTCCTGCTTGCGTGAGGAGAGTGCGCTTTTGGGAACCGTCGACGGGGGTTCACAGCTTGCATGAGCTGACCCCGAAAGTTGCCTGCACGTGTGAAATTGTCAACAACCGTCCCCTTCCCTATCGTGTAGGATCGTTCTGCGCTTCGAGGTGGTCTCCAGCAAATACATAAGTGCGGACACCGTCATCTGCGACGTGTCACAAAATTTGCTGTGCCTTTCTTGAATTAATTTGATGCACTATTTTTGTTTTGAACCCTCAATGCGCCCTGTGTTTTTCGTCATGAAAACTGTCAGCGACGCGTATGCCTGAAAAATGCACAGGTTTGTACGTGTACAGAGTCACTCGTAGTACTTATACTGATGTTAATCGTAACAACATCCTTCCCGCTCACTTTGTGATCTCTTCATATAGATGCCCTTGTTCGAAAGAGTGACAGCAGAGCAAGCGCGTAGGCTTGGCACGACGTTGTCACTCGGTAAACTTTTTTGAGTAGGAGGTATGGTGCTTAGAATTACGACTACGAATGCCATTATGTACATTCCTTTACAACCTTACTTAAGCCCTGCTGTTGAACATGAAGACGTAGTCAAAATAAAACGCCATAGCACAAGAGGAAAACGTTCTTCAGTGAAAGCACGCGTGATTCTGGGGTGACTGCATTGCAGAATTTCTGTCTGTAACCGACATTCACTTCGCATATTTTTTAAAGCGAAATTTATTGCCCCAGGTAATCAAAGATGGGTGAAGATGTGATGAATGATGTAGTAGAGATTAAATGAATGATAAAAGGTTAGCGGAATTGATGAAGTCCAGTAGAGAACGATGGCGCGGTCTCTGCGTTCAGGCAATGCATGAAGCAGGGTTGCTTGGTGAAAGACCTGCTGCCATCAGGTGCTGGATCCTTGTAGGCTTTGTAGCTAGGCAGTCCCACAGTAAGTGATGTATGTCGGCTTCAATGTCCTCGTGTTTACATATCGGAGACCCAGGCCGAGGAAACAAATTTCGCTACTGAGGCTACTCCCGAGTGACGGCTGGTTTGAGGGCAACCCCGACCCGGATCCTCCTAAGCACAACCTCCTCTGCACGGGTAAGACTGCGGGGGAGGGTTACCGCACACGGAAGGATGAGAGCACGTGTGCGTCGCCGGAGGAGTTCCTTTCTTGTTGAAAGGAGGGTAAAATTGCCCAAAAGAAGGCGCCGAGGCAGTGATGAGTTTGTATTAGCAAGGCGGGTCGATAAATCCGCCTGGCTTTGATAGGCCAGCAGATCCCGTGTGACCCACTCAATACGTACTGGCTGCGGGATGCGTGCCGCGAGCGGGTGGATGCCCTGACATATCATTGGACAGGGGCTAACACGTCGTAGCAACCGGACAACTTTAAGGACGTCAGCGCGGATGACAACGCGGGCCGCATGGAGCATAGTTATGTCGGCCACGGAGCAGAGGGCTTCTTGAACTGCAACGAGCTCAGCACAAAAGGATGAAGAGGGTTCCGTAAGCTGAAACCAAAAGGTTTGATTCAGGACAGGTCTGCACGGACAGCAGATAGCTGTTGTTACTTTGCAGTCTTGTATGCTTGCGTCTACGTAGACGACAATGGATCCATCAGGTAGGCAAGCATCTTGTTCCTCAAATTTCTGGCGACGCAATGATCCCGAATTAGCAGATGTTGGCCGGCGATTATCTGTTGGCTTGTTGCCGCTGAGCTGTACAAACGTCCATGGGGGAAGAACTGGCGTTGGCGGCTGAAGAATGGAGTGTGACGTTGCATAAGTCCTCAGTGTATGCGTGGGGTGCGATAGACTGGCCTTAAGGCTGCGCGCTTCCCGGCACTGCTGCACCAGCTCATCAATGGTTTTGAGCTGCGCATTCTCTTGCAAAGCTATGTCCGGTGTGACTTCGCATATTTCCACCGAGGATCGTATGCTCGCCGAAGAGGATGCTTCCCAGGTGAGCCACAGCCAGACGGAACGTCTGGAAAGGTGGAACAGCACTGCCGCGAATGGAATACATGCGTCGATAGGATGATGCAGCGGGGCTTACACGGCTGACAGTACCCGAGGGCATTGTTGAAGGTTTCCACGACTCTGCTAGTCGCACATATCGACACAGAAGGATCGAAGTGCTGTGGGATTTCTCTTCTTTTTCCTTCTTTTCCAATCGGGATAAAAACTGCCGAAAAACTATTTGATGTAAGCAAAGAGTCTTATGAACCGAGGGAGCTCAAACAGGTTGGCAAAAAATTGAAAGATTACACATTTCTTTACTGAAATTAGGAACCAATTGTTTCCACATGATAATTTAGTCTAAAGCAAGCCGGTTCCGCTTAGGCGCTGGACGTGACGGAGCAAGGAATGATTTTTTCCGTAGCCAAAATATCTTCCACTGTCACATTACATGTATGTGAACTGATATCTAAGTCTCCTGAGACATTCTCTGTTATACGGACTTTGATTTTGTTGGGAACTCCTCTGTGCTTTCCGATTATTTTTTGAGAAACAATGTAGAGTGAAAAAGAAGACCGCACGTGCGCAGCTCGTGCATTGGTGCTAGAAGCTCGCCTAGAACGTTGTCTCAACCTGTCCTTACTCGAGATCCGGTTGAAAGTCGATTTGAAAGCCCCCTTTGCGAATTCGGCGATAAGTCTTACTGAACTTAACGAGCACAGACGTGTGTAGTGCCTGGACCACGCCAGAGCCTTCGAGTCTGTGGACAGAAGCCTGCGCAAGGTATAAACGGTTTACGTACCGACCACACGTAGACGACGATGTTTGTCGCATCGGGAACCAATGGTGAGAGAGCAATGCTATTTACGCCTCCTTTTGCGCAGGACATCGACAGAGCTCAGCCGGTGGCCATGCTTTTCTCCAGGCACGCGTGCGCTGGGATTTTCAACCGCAACGCGGCTTGCATCGCCGACCTGCGGCCTTCGATCGCCTTTCTCGTCTGCCGCGCCCTCCTCGGAGAGGACACGAGCAGTAAGCATGCCTTTCCATCAACAGGTCCTTGTTTAAAACGCTCGTAACACAAACGCTGCAATCAATTATCGCTGACATGGCATTAAGGGGCCTAGCACTGTGTTTAACTCCACCATAGTCTTTGATTGAATAAGACTAATTCTCTTGCTATGTGAAGTAAGCCGAATAACCTAACTTGTGCTAAAAGAACAGTTGTTTGTGGATTCCCCTTGACAACTGTGACGAACAGTAAATATGAAAGTATTAGCTTCAACTTCAATATGATCATAGCCGTGTGAAGCCGTTATTTTTCGTGGCGACACCGGTAGCATATCTGTTTACTGAGTGGCGGTGCAGGAACAAAGTATCACTGCTGTCGAGAGCTGTTTGCACTGCTAGCAGCCAGGGTCAAAAGTACTGATTTTAATACTGTCTCAACTGCATAATTCTTAATCAAATAATGGAAATAATTTTATGCGGAATGAATACTTTTCCAAGGCTTACCGACAGATTCATCTTCATCATCATCATCATCAGCCTTACTACACCCACTGCAGGGCAAAGGCCTCTCCCATGTCTCTCCAATGAACCCTATCCTTTGCCAGCTGCATCCACCCTTTGCCTGAAAACTTCTTAATCTCATCCGCCAACCTAACCTTCTGCCGCCCCCTGCTCCGCTTACTTTCTCTTGGAATCCACTCCGTTACCCTTAAGGACCAGCGGTTATCTTGCCTTCGCATTAAATGCCCTGCCCAAGCCCATTTCTTTCTCTTGATTTCGACTAGGATGTCATTAACCCGTGTTTGTTCCCTCACCCACTCTGCCCGCTTCCGATCTCTTAACGTTACACCTATCATTTTTCTTTCCATGGCTCGCTGCGTTGTCCTTAACTTAAGCTGAACTCTTTTCGTTAGCCTCCACGTTTCTGCCCCGTATGTGAGTACCGGTAAGATTATGCTGTTGTACACTTTCATCTTGAGGGAAATTGGTAAACTGCCACTCATGATCTGCGAGAGTTTGCCATATGCGCTCCACCCCATTCTTATCCTTCTAGTTATCTCCCTCTCATGATCCAGATCAGCTGTCACTACCTGCCCTAAGTAGACGTATTCCGTCACAATTTCTAGGCTCTCGCTGCCAATTGTGGACTGTTGTTCCCTTGCTAGGCTGTTGAACATTACCTTGGTTTTCTGCATGTTAATTTTTAGACCCATCGATCTGCTCTGCCTGTCTAACACATTGATCATGATTTGCAGTTCACCTCCTGAGTGACTCAGCAAGGCAATTTCATCAGCAAATCGCAGATTATTTAGGTATTCTCCATTTATTCTTATTCCCAACTGTTCCCAATTCAGGCCTCGAAATACCTCCTGTAAACATGCGGTGAACAGCATTGGCGAGATCGTGTCTCCTTGCCTGACGCCCTTCCTTATTGGAATTTTATTGCTGACTTTATGGAGGACTATAGTAGCTGTAATCCGACAGATTACAGCAGAAATAATCTCGCTTGTATTAGAGCACCACGCCTTTCACCATAACTCACAACTCACGTTGGTGCATTGACGATGCTAGTGGCACAGTTGTTTTCTTATTCATCTATTCCCTCTATGCATGAACATTATGATGTTACTGCTGCAGCATTTCTCATCGCAGATTTTCTCTGCAAAGAGGGTCGTTAGGAATATGAGACTAAAGAGCGGGAATGCATTGCAGTTTGACCTACCTACCACAGTATTAGCCATATTGTTTCTCTGCACACAGCAGTTGAAATATAATTTGTGAAAATCCACCCTACGCACCTGGACTGCCTGACAAAAAGTGAGAAATATGTGCACGCTTCCTTAGATACGTAGGAGCCCGGAAAACAGCATCGGGAATATATTAACATCCGCAGGTGACTCTGTGGCTACCACTGCCATGGTCCGGTACCTTCGCGAGCTGTTAGTCCTCGACGCGCAGTTCGCGCGCTTCAAAGAGGAACTGATGCGAGCTGCAGACGCCGACTGCGGTGACATATCTCACGAAGACGTCCTGGGAATGGCCTTGCGCAAAGAATCGCGGTCATCCTCCACGGCAGCCAACGATGACCCAATTGCACGCAGTGGCCGAGGGAGGGTGCGGATGCCGAGTGAGTGATTGCAATGACTAATACGCAGTGGCGCGTACGGCTTTTTCTAGATTTCGCACTAGAAGAAAAAAATTGGGGACACCTCACCTGATGAAACGCCTTAAATTAGTTCCATTTCTTGCATGAAATTCTTGGCGCTGTGGGCTTAAACGAGGAATAGCTTAACCTTCTTCCACAGGCTCGCATGCATGTCTTTGCCACGGAGGTAACTAAAGCGTTTTTATTCGATTACAATGCCTCAAAAAAGCGGGTACCCCTGTGTAGATGATCGTTGCATTTACGGTTAGACTGTTGAAGAAATTTAGGAGATAAAGGGAGGGGACCCATGGCAACTACTATGATTTAGGGAAAAAAATGTGCTTTGGCACTGCTCCCATTGGCTCTCGAGAGTCTGAGAAGCATAGCAGAAATGTTCGTCGTACTTGGCCTTCACTGACCCTGTAATCTGCCTAACGATTGCTGTCTTTAATGCCGGAGTACAGCTAGCAGGACGATGACACCTGTTTGCAGCATGGAGCACATTGCCAGGCTTGGTGAGTCAGCCCTCGCACAGGTTTACGGGATCCCTGATTAACTCAGCGTACACGGTGATTAGGTTAACGTCCGCATATTTGTTTAAATACTGCGAGAAATACATCTATGCCTCTGTGCAGGTTGATTGTACAGCGAGACTGACTTCATGTACCTTATATGGATCCATATTTACGCAATAACTTCAGGTACCTAATAAACCCTTATGTTCTAAATTCTATGGCACACGGTTATACTGCGCAATTGAATGCCGTCGACATGAAATGTGAGCCCTGTTTTTAAATGATTTTATTCGTGAATGTGGTTCGAAACATCTAACGTGAAATGGATGCATCTGAAGTTTCTTGAGTTGGCTCTCGCTCATTGAATATTAATATTGCGTGGCTTGCATTTATTATGCATCTAGTATAGACGAAGTTTGTGCACTTGGTGATGTACAAAATCTTAACATCGTTTTGGCGACAATGTCACGCGCAGAAATGCGAGTTTACAAACACCACAATGCGAGGAAGCCAAACTACGAAGCTTTGAGATGCGCATTTTTGACGTCCGATATTTCGAACCACATTGCCGATTAGAGCCGCCGCGGTGGCTCAGTGGTTATGGCGCTCGTCTGCTCGCCCGAAAGACGCTGGCTCGATCTCGGCCGCGGTGGTTTAGTTTCGATGGAGGCAAAATTCTGCTGGCCCGTGCACTGTGCGATGTCAGTGCACGTTAGAAAACCCTAGGTAACCTAAATTTCCGCACCCTTTACCACAGCGTTCGTCATAACTTGAGTCGCTTCAAAAAAGTTCAGTATTTATTCCAGTTCATTAACCATTTCATTATTGAACAATATATCGTACATAATGTCGACATTGCGATAGAGTCATCCTGCGCAGGTCGCTCCGATGTACCTCTCGTAGTTTCTCACAAGTGTTTCAGATGCGAAAACTTGAAGGGAGAAGAGTTGCCTAGAATTTCAAACATTGTTAGCTCCAACGATTTCTAGCGCGATATCGTTAAAGGCGGCGTTCTCCAGAAAATATTGCCACGACGTAGTGGGAGTTGGTGTCGTGAAAGAAAATCGCAGCATCATCACAACCTCTATACCGAGCATGATCACAACCCCGGAACGAGAATTCTGGGCAGGACAAGGTATACTGCGGTGAGCACCGGCCATCGACACTAGAGCATTGGTGCATTGATTAAACGCACCACCACTGCTCCAGAAGGAGTATGATGACTCCCAGGAATCTCTGAATGTAAAGCTAAGAATGACCTTCTTTATATATGGGAAGTAAACAATTACACTATCTCGTCATGCCCTTAAGGCGGAGATTTAGTGTCCCCTCAAAGATATTTCTTCGCTTTTATTTTTGCCATGGACGCCACTGCGATAACAGGTTCTCGAAGATCGCACCTATGGTTTCCAAAGTGGAAATTGACACGGGCAAGGCATGTAATTCGCCGCCATCCATAACAGCAGTACTCATAACCAGTTATCTGTCAGTGCAGAAGAATGAGTACTAATGGAAGGACGAGGTTGTCAGTTGGCATATAGAGTCGACGCTGCACAATTTGCGACACTGCAGGCTGCCAGCCGGTATATAGCGAGGGATGGGTGACATCATTTGGTAAAGCCCTTGATCTTCCGATGACACAAATAGGGTGGTGATGGTGATTATGATGGTGGTGACCATGAACGTTAAGTTGACTTACTTGAATAAATGCTTTCGTTTCCAGCAGCGCAGGTACCAAGCTCAAATTCAGCGAATTTAACGCGACCTAATCGATGGCCTTGCTGTGCTAGTCCCCTTCATTACTTGGTTATCTGAGCCTGACATCCTTTTGTTGCTTTTTTGTCAACATGAATAGTGACCAATACTTTTTTTCTCTTAGCAGCAGTTGCAGTTCGTCCGCGTCCGCCTCGTGTAGCCGCCGCGGCACCTTACAGGAGGATATCATCATAGCTGGGCCGCTCATCGGGCTTTCGACCCTCAGTGGGACAACTCCGCCGCGAAAATTCAGCGGCGACGGGGAGTGGTGCAGTGGGCTGTCGGATGAGCCCACGTACTGGCTTGCAGCTGATGGCGGTAGCCTGCACGGCCAACTCCCTCTTTTTAAGCAGGCGACCTAATACACCGTAGTGGTGATACCCCATCATGGATCTAAACATCTTCTAATACCTGCCCTGAAACATGTCACGGGCTGCGCACAGCGGTGATTTGTAAAATTAATCGCCACCTTGTGCTACGACAGATCTTACAGTATTCCTCGTCACATTTCAGTCAAAAATTAATCAAACGCGGCTGTATTTCTTAATATATAAGTATTTGCAGGTAAATTGCAGTGTTGTGGTGAATTAATTATGCAGCGATCCGACTGAATGAACATTAGGTGAGGAATTAATGTACGGAAATAGATCAGATGGCATTTTTAACAACGTTAGCCAGAAGCAGCTCACACAAGATATTTTTTATAGCTTCCCAAAAATCTTAAAATGCTAAGAGTGCTCCGGGAGGTCTAATCAAACGTATCATGGACGAACAGAATGTTGAGGAGTGCGTCTAGCTAAACAAATGTTCAAAAGATGACTACACGAGAATAAAACTTGATGTGAGAAAGCTGCAATAGCATTTGGATATAGCTTAGATGTTTACTAAGATTCTTTTAGTCTAAGCCGAGGCTTCACTTACGCGATAAACATAGGGTGAAGGTGGGTGCAGGTGGGTGAAACTTGTGGAAAATGAAAGTGAGGAAGAGGGGGCGGTGCATCTGGAAGAAAAATGGCTTTCCCACAGCGTCTATCAATTCGATTTCGCGGACAGTGTTTCGTTCTGCTGCTGCATGCGCTTCTAGAGTGTGGAGGCTTCGTGGCAAATGCGGAGGAATGAGTTTTGTGAGCTCCTGGTGGATGGCGCGTCTGGAACTTGAAGGTGGTAGGCGGTGGCGTGGATCGAAGGTGTGCAGGCGCTCACCGAGGGTGTGCAGGGGGGTTGTGGGTGGTGAGCGGTGCTTCTGGCGAATGGAAGCGGCCCAGACTGCACGAAAGAAGAAATAGGAAGAAAACAAAGTGCGCGTGCCCTTCCATTTAGTGCGATAGAAGTAACTGAGGCACTTCGCGAAAAATGCGTGTTGTCTGTTCGAAGCGTCGATGCGTGAAGCCTTCCCCCTCCTGAAGTGCCAGTCACCCCGAAGTCACCTACCTCCACTCTGCACAGTTCCATCGCCCATTAGAAGTCCACTCGACAAAAAAATGAAAAAAAGGACGGCGAAATGAATCTCACAGACGCAGTTTGAAATCCTGTTGCCCACCAGAGGAACCAGCCACCTCTCCACCTCACCTCCCAAGATAAGACAGCCCCCCTCCCTCAACCGCCACCCTCAATCCTTCCCCGCCTCCAAATTCCATAAGCGCCACCCATATTCGCAGATCTACACTGTAGAAAAATATCGTGCCTGTGACGCCTCTAGTAAAGGAGGAAAAGCATAAAACACTTATCGAGGCTTAATCGAACTGCTACCATCGCTTTATCCCGTCAAGCTTCATGAGCGCGCTGTAAACTTTTTCTCTCCTGCTTCGTGCAGTTTGTGCTGTTTCCTAACAAAATTATCAATCTGCACCAAATAGCCCAAACGTTTGCATTGCTAGAGCTCTGTGTGAATTGGACTAAGCAGAAGTTATCAGCAAATCGTCATGACCCTTAACCGGAGCCACAAGATCATACAAGCGCACTCGTCTCCTGAGATTCGACAAACCTCGGCAGAATTGCACGCAACAAAGTGACACCCTACACGCTGCTCTGGGAGTTCTCGTGCAGCTCAGGCACGAGAGAACTAACGCGACGAAATTCTATATGGGAAGAGTTGTGTCGCATGTAATCTGAAGCGCAGTCGAGTCCTGGTCCATAGGAGTAGCTTTACTGTACCTCATGTGCGAAAATATGTCTCCCACATGAGTTGCATAATGAGCTACACGTGGATCTTTACTTGCGAAATTTGCATATCGCAGACGCAGTTTTCAAATTTGAATTTTATTATCATTGTTTCAATAGAAAAATTCGAGCGCTACTCATTTTGCGATTTTATAACCATCTGTAAAAATACTGAGTGTGTTGCGTGAGTGTAAGGAGGCTTCGCGTTTCAGGTTGCTCATTTGAATGTGAGAAATAGAATCAGACCCAAAAGCGTACTGGACAAAGATGCGTTGCTATGTTCTCAACTATGCATCCTCAATTTCACTGCAAATGCGTCTCAGTGACAGAGATTGTTTTATTTTTATTTCTGTCCATTAGGTTCAAGGGACAAAGTGCCCCACAGCCTTCCTCCTCCTAAATAATTTCTGAATTAGAAGCGACATAAAAACTTCGTCTGTGCCTCTCATGCGCAGTCTTCACCATGGTGTGGACGGTTCGCATACAGTGAAATGCTCGACCGACTATCTTGCCCCCGTGTCCCTCTCTATATGATGATTGTTTTAACTGTACACGCTGACAGCACCTGATCACTGTCGCCAGTGGCAGGCATGCCCACAATCAGCAAAAAAATTATCTTGTTCGTGACGGCAGATGCCAGCCAGGAAGACGCGACAGCGGCAAGACAGGATTGCTAGAAGCCTGAACACAACGCAAGAGTAACAAAAGCCAATATAATTTGCTGGAAACTATTACAGAACCAGCTATTTTACTTATATCACTCGGTAGGCAAGGTGAGTGCCTTTCTAGCTAAGGAAAGAGCTCTGAACACAACGCGATAGTAAAAAAAGCCAATATAATTTGCTGGCAAACATTACTGAACCAGCTATTTTACTTAAATCACTCGGTAAGCAAGTGATAAGAGTGCCTTTCTAGCTCAGGAAAGAGCTCTGGGCACGCTTTAGACTGCTTGTAAGTAGCGCAACTTCCTCAAGAAGAATTGCAAGTTCACGTAGCGGTTAACGCGAACAACAGGTCTCCATGTAGATGCTGCTAACAAGATTCCGCAAGGGCCACAGCATTTTCTTCCACGGCGGGGCTCTAGTGGTTGCGCCGTACCTGCCTTGCTCGAATAAGCACAGAACTCGGTCTGGCCTGCACCCGGTTGCTGCCACCGTGATTATGGTTCCTGGAACCATGATGTTGGACCTGGTTATCACAACCCAAGAGTCGAAGTTATGGGCGTTAGCTTCGACGCAAAGCGCTTCTAACCTCTTTTCACAGACCCCCTATATGTTCACAGCACCACCTGTCGGGTCAGCTTGTGTGACTGAAAGAATAAGTCGCAAAGCTGCTCCCTTTCGCTTCTTTCTTACCCTCTTTTCCTTATTTCTTGCTGTTGTCCCGAAAGTTCCTTGTCCTTCAGGACGTTAATTGAAGTTTAGAAAATTATCTAACGTTACTGAAAACTGACGTGATATTGACTTTCTGACTGAATGTATAAAGTCAGCGGTTGAAGGATATCCCGTTCATTAAAAAACATTCGCAGAACATCAAGAAATAGCTTACTTAAAACGACATGCTGTGCGCATTAACTTGATGCTAGATTATCAAATTTAGTAAGCTATACAGCTTATTGGACTGCACGCAACAATGTGGATACAAACCAGAACCAGATACACGCTGTCACATCCATTTGTATTACCCACATATTTCCAGACGATTAGGCGCTAATTGTCACGCTATACAGAATCAAACTCGCGAGTTCTTCAGAAATTCGTTTCGCTCCTATTCAAATTCATTCTACGACGCTTCGTTGCTCTCCATGGCCCTCGGGCATCAGTGGTTGGCGCGCCGGTGCTCAGAAACAACGCCGTTAAAATAAATGCAACAAAATGGGGGTTTTTTGAGAGCTACTCACAGTTTAGATCCATATTTTTCTCTTTCCAGCCGTTAGTCGCATATGAACAATTACCATTGCTACCCGCGTGATCGTTACTTCCATATACGGTTAATGTATCTGCTCGTGCTTTAATACATATCATAACTGCATAAGATCAATATACACTCATCATACGAACTTAAGCAACGCAGTTTCAAGTATGTACACCTAGACTGTTGAACGCCAGGGCTGAATATTTGCTAGAGAAGATATTTTACACCAGCGCAGGCTTTACAGGTAAAATGTCGGGCAAAAGTTCTACTTCACAACCTATGCCATTCTCCATGTTGACTGCACTGCTATAGGTGGTATCAATTTAAATTTGGGCAACTTTGCTCACAGAAGTCCCGGTGGACTTCGGATTCTTTGAACACATTCCTCAAAACACACACACACACACACACACACACACACACACACACACACACACACACACACACACACACACACACACACACACACACACACACACACACACACACACACACACACACACACACACACACACACACACACACACACACACACACACACACACACACACACACACACACACACACACACACACACACACACACACACACGCGCGCACGCACACGCACACACACACACACACACCAAAGTGCACCGATTGGTCTTGGCACCTGGAGACGCCCGCTTGGGCACAGATACCTGGATGCCAGAACAGCACCTTGGATTTGTTAGTTACAGCCTCTTCATTGCATCGTGAGCTCTTTGCGTCCTTCAACTACCCTTGTCTTTGATTCTGCGCTCTAACATAAAATTTTATGAATGAAAACCGCCTTATACCAAACACCACTGCTTCCTTAAAATCTCTAGAAATTTCTAGTTCATTTCAAAGCAAAGGAATTGCGATAAGCGCTAAGTTCAGCTTGTGCTATCTTTGCGAAGAAGATTCCTTTCTTGGCAATGTGCTTGTCGTGGGACGTTGCTTGGTCGAGCAATTAATTAAGCAACACAACCACAACAGATGAAAAGGAAGCAATACAGTATGACTTATGTCGTCCATAGTCACTTCGAAAAAATTTCGTCAGCTTCCTAAACTTTGACTGTTTATTTACCGCCGAAATGATATTAACCGCATATCAACTGTCTCCACAGCCACCTTCGTCCCTGGTACGTTCACCTTCTTGCTGCAGGAATGTAATTTCTGACGCACTCACCTGGTGACCATACTAACTTGACGTTATCGAGTGATTCCACATTTAGATAAATACGTCTGCCTCTGCTTAGGGGTACACTAAAGGGAAATAATGAAATTAGAAACATGGATTGAGTATTCCTCGCGAACGCTGCCAAGATTCATCAATGCGAAAGCATTACTAAGCTATGTGGACACCGCTAGTGTCCGCAAATTGTGTTCGCAAAACGTGGAAGCAAGAGTGGTGCGGTGAAGACCATAAACTCAGTGCCTAAACAATGCCGAGCCATTTATTAGTAATTAAATGTTATCATTACTAATTTATTATTATCCATATTTAGACGTCATAATTGGTAGCAATAATTACAATGTTTATTAATTTCTCTCATAACTGCGAGTATTAACGAAGCTAGCTTGTGATGCTAAATATTAATGGTAATTAATGAAGCTAATTAGTAAGACATGTGACTTCACAGAGGTGCGACGTCATTGGTTGTAACGTCATCCAATACGTGTGATGACGTCACACCTACAAACAATTAGAGTAACGCAAAAAACGGAGCCCTGAATGTCAGTGTCTGAGACGTAGGATGATATGCAGGTTTTCAAATAGTTATATAACATTTCACATGACGCCATATAGACTAGAGCTACCAAAGTCGGCAAGGGGCCGCCAACGCCGTGAAAATCACTAATTCTTTCGGATTTCTCCAGTGCATTCTCTGCAGCGCTCTCTAAGTGTTTCTCAGCGAAAAATCGTCGCGTTCTTGCGAAAATTGCAAATTAAATTCCCGAAATCTTTCCGCATTTAAATCGCCACTAAATGTCCCTCTAACAACTTTTGGTAGAGCGAGTTGGAAGAGTTGGTAGAGTGACTACTCCGGAGAGGTGTTGATCCCGGGTTCGAACCCCGTACCTGGAGGAATTTTCCTTTACCTACGAAGTTTGTGAGAAAGCTGTATAGCTTTTCTTTCCAGCTGTATATCTGCGCTTCGATGGATAGCAATGAGTACTTACTCCCTTATTGCATTTCGTTCATGTAAATGAGGAACAGCAACGGACACAGGAAGCTACCTTGAGGCACACCACTTAGAACATCTCTAACTTGAGATGAGCGGCCGTTAACAACTGGAACTTCTTGCGAAATTACAAGAAATTCCCTAGCCATGAGGTTCTTAATGAGTATAGATTGAGGGAAGTGATTTTACCTACAAAACGTGAATGCGCGACGTGGTCAAATGCTTTTGAGAGCTGTAAGAATATGCACTCTTTGAAATATCCCATTCATATTGTGCAGAAGTTCGGCAATAAATTCTAGTAGTTGATTCTCACAAGAGAACCCTTTTCTGAACTCATGCTAGATAGTTAAAAGAAATTATAAATATCGAGATGCTGCGCTTAACCTGATACAAGGATGTGTTCGAGGATCTTGATGGGAAGCAGGTCAATTATATTCAGCCATATGTACGCGCCTTTGTTTTATCGCCTCAACTGATGACGGAGATAATTTTGTCATTTTTCTAATCCCTCCGAATTTCTTCATTTGTTATCCACTGACGAAAGATATGAAAGACAATACTGCTTGAATGGGTCACAGTGTTTTTGAAAATTTCTGTATTATTATCATCAACAACAGCTGAAATTGATATCTTCAGATTGTCCATCAAAACTAAATACCGGTGACACAAATTTCTATGACAGTCGTACTGGTAATCATCATTTACTAATGGTGGAATAGCGGAATGGTCCTCCTGCGTGGACACTGAATAAAATATTTATTGAATATTTGTGCAAGCCCCCCGGGAATCGGTGATTATGTTGCGTTCGTTTGGGCTGGCAGCGATGGCCAGCCCAGGGACGGTTTTTTCTGCTCTCAGGAGGTTATTTGTGGTGATGCGGGCAATGCGGAATGTTTAGGTGGCTGTAGATTAGACTGAGAGTGGCGTCGGTATAATGCGTGAAGGAATCACTGACGTAGTTCTTGCGAAGAGCTCTGGCGTGGACCTGACAGCGTCCCGGATGATGTTCGGGATGCATATTGCTGGTTGCGGGGGATACCGTAATCCTTTGTTTAATGTGAGTGGAAGTCGCCATGGCGGGAGGTCATGTCCATTCGTCGTAGCTAACAAAGCCGGGGGAGCGTTCTGCTCCCTGTGGTGTTTTTGTACAAGCATATCTTTTGAGTCGTGAGGTGTGCCTCTAGCAGTTATCTGGCTGTATACAGTATGCCGAAATCCAAAATTCTGGTAATGACAGTGGTGCTGGCGATGCCGAGGGCATGTTTGATCGGCTTGCAAATCATGATGTCAACATGGTTCGAATCAGAGAGTGTGATGGAGTTTGTGGTACGGTTAGTTGACTAACTGTAATCGCGTGAAGGATGTGCAGTGCATGGTCGTTCTCCAGTCCCCGTTGTCTCTTAGTGATCGCTGGGATCATATAGAAAATTTGAGCAAAACGACAAAATGCAAAAAATTCAAGTAACAAACAACAAGTAGATCCTGTAATGCGTCTTTTTCTTCGCGCTTTTAACGCGAGCGATTTTAGTTTATAGAACACAATTATTCGTAGTTCATTATTACATAGGAGTAATGCTGGTAGCTATTCTTTTTCTGAAAGAATTTCTAAAAAGTTCTAATTAAATTGCCTTCAATTTGGAAACGAATTCACGCACAAAACGTGAAAGCCTCAAACAGCCTCATATTGAAGGCAGT
The DNA here is from genome assembly GCF_052857255.1 of Amblyomma americanum. NCBI lineage: Eukaryota > Metazoa > Arthropoda > Arachnida > Ixodida > Ixodidae > Amblyomma > Amblyomma americanum. The sequence continues at coordinate 337,791,182 of NC_135497.1, forward strand.
GGCTGAGCCATTTGGTTTGTAATGAAATGTGAAGCATGAGAGCAAAAGATCAACTGACTTAACTCTTTACGGGAAGAGTTGCAAGCGCCTACGATATTGAATGAACTATCAAGTGGACCAAAATGCAAAAAACAAACACACTTGAGTCGCAAGTATACGTCATATCCGTGAACAACAAGTATCCTGTTCTCGATCCCTCAACCAGAAAAAAAATTATGGGGAAGACCGAAACGACTTCAGTCGTGTTCCACATTTTACATAAACTTTGGTGCCTATAAAAAACACTTGCAGCGTATGGCAGCACAGGATGCAATCGCATATCAACTATCTCCGCAGTAACTTGCGTCTCTGGTACCTTCTTCTTGCTTTGGCAGGAATACAGGTTCCGGCGCAATAACCTGTTGACCATACTACCTTGGGGATATAATGTGCTTTGCACTAGTAGATAATTGCGTCTTCCTCTGCTTAAGATTCGTAAAGCGAACTTTTCCGCAAGAAACATCAGTTTGAACCAGAGCTTGCTTTGCAGGTATACCGGTGGATGGAAGTATTGCGCCCGGGCAACCACTTCTCCCACGTTAGCGGGAACTCCATTTTCATGGCTGATGAACAGTGAACTGTGGCATCAAACTTAGCGTTCAGTCTGGGTGTGTAACTCATTTTTAATGTGTCCGTTCGAAAAAAAAAACAAAAGCCTTTCGTGGTCTGTGTGTAGTAACTCTTTTGCTGAGATACACGATTGCAAGGACGTTATAAACATTAAATACCGTTAGTTGCCATTGTCTGTAATCTCCTTCCTTATTCCTGATGTAAGAGCCCTGCCGGACCGCTAAGGGTTAATAAATGATGAGATTGGTGATCGAAGTTCCACGAGACACACGCATGGGTTAATAAAGCGCAACCAGTCAAGAGGTCGATTTTTCCCAGCATATACCTCGCGAACCAAAGCACCATTCTCTTCGAACAGAGACTTAGTTGAACGCGATTGGCTCGGCCTGTCCATCCATCAAGCGTATCTTACCCAGACTAAACTGTCCCATGAGCACAAAAAGCGACATGGTATCTCAAGCTCTTCCTTTACAGGCAGAAATCTTAGAGCGTAGGATGTGATCGGTTCCATTCTTTTTGAGTCCGTTAAAGTATGACTCAAAAGAACACAGCATAATTATACCCCACAAGGCAGTTGTCAGTAGTGTCTGGTTGCTCAAACAGGCGGTGTTGAGATACCACAGCACAAACGTTTTTCGGCGGAAATCTACTTCTTAAGCGGTAAGAACGACGAGTGAAGTTTTAAAAATGGTTTCGCGGTCGATTGAATGCGCAACCGCAGCACTTCCTGTAAAGCATTGTGGTGGAGAAAGCCGAAGTAAGCCTGCTGGTATTCGGTGCAAGAAGTGGACTCAATCAGTACATCTGTCATCTGCCTTGTATAGCTACTAGAAGGAAAAGCGAATGGCGAAGAAATAAAATGCGAAATACAAACACCGCAGAGGCCCCTGAGGACCATGACCGCAAAGATGGCCTATAGTGGTTGGAGCGTCTACCGCGCATGAGGGAGGTGCGGAGTTCGATTCCTAGTACTGCAGATTACACAGAGGTGATATAATGAGTAGAAGCTTTCCACTGCACTGGTGCTTAGTTTACCGGCTTTGAAACGCTTGAGAAATAAGTTCTTAACCCCCCCTCCCTTGAGTAGACAGAAATAGCGCGAACTACGGCGCTCTTTGTGCCAATGTTGCCATTGCGCCACAAAAATGGATCATTAAAATTGCAAAAAGAGTTGGTGAATAAAAAGGTGCTGAAGACATGTTCAATAAGGAGTGCAAAATAAATTATCTGCCCGTATAGTCTCGCCCTGAAAGCGCTGCCAAAATGTCGAATAAAGGTTTGTGCTGTGCCTGTATGTTTCTCTTCCACAATGCAGCACTTCAAATACGTGTATGAGCGTTGCGACGCAAAAGATGTTGCAAAGCTTGTGCTCATGCAAAGAGGCAGATCCCAATCCATCCAAGCCTGCGTCTGTCGCCTCAGAGAGAAGATTCCATAATCTCACTGAGACCCACTATTGCAAAAATGATGCCGGGGAAACTAGGACACTGGGAGATATCGGAGTGCCGACTGATGCCAGCAAAATGACTTTGCTTTGTACCGGAGCTGATTAAAAACGACATCCGCACCGCAGTCTCACAGAAGCGTCCAGGTAAACGCAAGGCCTCGAACACACCTGCTGTGAGCACATAAGGGGACAGCGTCTTTTATGAACGGTATCATTGAAAAAAGAGGTACAGGTAAGAGGTACATAAACTGATTATTACAGAAGGAGGCGCCAAAGTGGAAAGTGCCAGGGGAGACCGCCTGTTAATAATTGTATTATGAAGCAAGATAAACACTTGGCAGATAGCAAATACAAAGCGGAAAACCGGTTTAGTAGAAATTAATAATTCCAACAAAGAGATTAAGCTTGCTAAATTTTAAAAGCCCATTTACAAACGCATTTTACAAATACAAAGAGAGAACATAGTACAAGCACTCAAGCAACACAAGTCGTACACAATAATTACAGGGTTCATTGGAGTGGTAATTGAAGGCAATTAAAGAGTACATAATTTTTCAAGTTTTTATGGAATTGGGTTTTGGTACAAAATTCATCCTAATTAAGCACTGAGGAAGTCCCAACTGCAAATATCCGCAGTTTTGAGAGTACGGAGAAACGGCGGCCCAGAAATGAAACGTATAACTAAGGCGACAAGGTGCAGCCCTCTGGAACAGATATAAGTGAAATGGGTTTCGCAAGCTCACGGTGTACGATCATCCTTGAAGTGAACTCTTTATAACGTAATTCTATGTTACATGTAACCAATTTTTTTAACGCTAAAAGGCTGCGCACTCGCGCATCGTGGCGCACTCTATCAGACACTTTAACGAGATCAATCTGAGTTAGAGAAACCGTCCGGCCTTATCTGGCACGCTCTCCAACATTGAACGTGCTATATGACATGCGTTTGGATATTACGGGCTCGAATACCAGATGCTTGTTGCGAGCCTTTTGAGTCTGACGCCACTGGCTAAAGACAGGAAGGACCTTCAGAATTGTCTTATAATTCATTATTGCATAAGACCCCTCTTCTCGGGCGATACCATTCGACAGTCTTTAACCTGTTTCCATATGCGATTTTCGGAATTGGTATGGAGTGTTCGGTATAGAAAGAGGGACCGAAAAGCTTACATCGTAAACATAACTGGAAACTGCCAACGAGTTTGATATTAGGCAAGGCGAAAACTTTTAAACTCCCTACTTAGACCATCCTTATCAGATTTGCGACCCTGTAGTGCGGAAATGAACTATTTGTCCTCGTCTATTGTAACAGGCACCTCAATTACTGCACACTGTTCACCTTCAAGTATTGAAAACGGTTGATTGAAGCAGTTGAAATCTGACTCACTATTCGAGCTTCAACCACCCCCAAGAAGCTGAAGATAATTGTTAAAGAAAACATATTGTATACGAGGGGTGTCAACATTTTTATTTCTTCCGTACTGAATTTCCAACGCCTCATTGGAAAGAGCAGCCAACGTTTTATCACTTAGTGCCCTGTTATTCAGTTTGTCATTGGCCAGGCTACGTGTTCGAGGCCTAATTATGCACCCTGATATTTTTCTGCTCTTAACAGCTGTAACTGTGCATGAATTTTGTTAATGTCGTCAAGATTTTGTTAATGTCGCCCTGGCTTATTCATTCGCTATCATGCAGCCCATGAAAGTGAAACCGTATCAAGAATGTGATTCTGGAAGACACTTCAAAAACCAAATCCTGAGCTTCCTGTTCGAATAAATCCAACCTTTGAACAACTGTGAGATAGTCATTTATCCACGTATCTTTAAAGCAGGCAGTTCCGCTGAGTAATTTTATCTGAGAGGAGATAAATCTACAGTTTTCAGACCTACCCCCAATGTTAGAGAATACGCCGACTATACGTTCCTGTCAGAACAGACACCGCAGGTAGGTGGAAGATATCAGTCGTGCAAAATAACCGCTCACACTAGGTAACGAATCAACAGAAATGTAGATGCCGTCTTACCGATCAGTCGAAGTAGGTTGGAAAGGTACGAAATGTACGCCATCGCTTGTTGTCCGCCATTGCCATCAAGGATGCATTCATAAAGCAAGTAGTTGGGAACTGCACAACAAGATTCATAACACCCGTGCAATGCTAATCGTTCCTCATTGCCGCAATTCGGAAAGTGTCCCAGAAGAATTATTCTGTGATCCGTGCGCACGAGGTTAGCCACTCAAAGTGTACCTCACTTGTGTGTTGTAGTTGGTGTATAGCACTAGATTCTTGATTTGTTTGTGCCCATAAGAATAGAGCACTATTTAAGTGGTAAAATTTCGTCATCGTCGCATTTCATCCGTTCGATTCGCGGCTTCACGTGCGCGGTTGCAGGTGCCAGCACCAGGAGCTAGAGGGGAATTGGCCCACTGACAACCTAGACTGGATCATATTGAATGTGGTGATTATGGCAGTTTCTTCTTGAAACAGCCGGTGCTGTTGCCTGCCGCACTGACTAGAAGGCGGCGGCGCAAATTCCAATCAGCATCCTCGTCGTTATTGTAGAGATGTACAACGATCTATTCACGACACAGAAATACAGATGAAAGGCAGACACTACATTCGAAAACAACTTCTTGTGGCAATGCAGCAACAGTTCGAGCGCGAGCTATTACCGTATAAGCCTTCGTCGTTGCCTCCGAGTTGCGTGAGGACAGTATGCGTATGGGAGCCGTCGACTCGCGCTCGTAGGTTGCACTGATCTGCCACCGTAATTGCCTGCCAGCATAACATCATCAACGTCCATCATCCGACGTGACTGCTATGTTCATTCTGCGCTGGGACTTGGTCTGGCTGCTACACAGTTGTGGATAGAACTATGAGAAGTCGCAGATTTCGCTGCGCCTTTCTCGAAATTAACTTTATGCTTCCACATACTCCTAGCGAGGAGCGCAACTGGATTTTTTTTTGCAAAGGTCTGCTTTATGTAATTAGTCCGAAAGAAATCGTCATGGAAACGGTGAACGATGCGTGCACATAAAAAATACACTGCTTTATACGCTATATGCGGTCCCTCTTATTAAGGTTAACTATATTGATATTAATAGTAAAAATAATCCTTCCCGCTTCACTCTCGCACTCGAGATGATCCCTTGGAAGCAAAGAGAGATATCCTGCACTTCCGTGCTAGTGCGTCGGTTTGACACGACGTTGTCACTCAGTGCACATTTTTTCGTAGGAGATACGCAGGGAAGACTTACGATACGAAGGCCAATATGAACATTCGTTTACAGGTTTACTTATACCCTGCTGTTGAGCAGGAGAGCGCAGTGAAAATATAACGACCGCTAAAGAGAGAAACGCTATTAATTGAAATCAGACCCTTCGCAGGAATGTGTGCATGGCAGAATTTCTGACGGTAACTGATGGTGTCGTCGCTTATGTCAACGAAGGTTTACCTGTTCGCCATAAAGAATGCTCTACAAACCTACAAGGTACGTCGTCTGGAAAATTGACAAGAAACTATCGAGAATTCATTTTCTCTGTCCATGCGATGATGCAGGTATTATCTGGTGATTGATGCAGGTGGGCTTACGAGGGTGCCATAACCCTCGGGCAATGTTGCAGTTGCGCAACTCCTTTCTAGTCGCGCATACCCACACTGAAAGATGGCATGCGCTGTGGGATTTCCTTCCTTTTCTTTGTTTTGAAAGCTCATTTAAAACCACTGAAAAATATTTTTTGTGCGAGACTTAGGAAGAGAGGGACTTCAGAGAGGCGGGAAAAAGTTAAATGAAAAGTGCAAAAAATTTCTGTAGTGAAATTAAGGAGCAGGCGTTTGAACATCACAATATAGCCTAAAGCAGGCCGTTTTCACTTACGCAATGAACGCGCAGGAAAAAGAAATGATGTTTAACCGCAAAAAAACCCTGATCACACTTTTTAAATTAAGCAACACAACCACAAAATGTTCCTCTTTAAGATTATCTGTAAGTCAACTGATATCTGAGTCTTCTGAAACATTTTCTGCGCTACGGACCTCGATTTCGTTGGCCACAGCTGCATGTTCTGAGATTATTTCTTGAGAGGAAAGGTGGAGAGGTAAAAGAAGTTCGCACGGGCGTTGCTCGCGCATTGCTGCAACCCGCTGGCGTTCCTGACTGCTGTTCTGTTGACGTGGCTCAGCTACCCAGGCTGCGGGGCAGTGGCTAAGTACCTGGCGGTGTTGCGTTAGCTTGCTAAATTTCTCCTTCTTTTTGTCTGTGCCTGTTTGCTCGTGTTCTGGGGTGATTGGGTGCGGGACGAGAGCTTAATGTCGACTTCTTCTCCTGGCCAGGGGTTTTCCCCTTGGTCGGCATCTCTTCCTAAAGACCAGCTCCCACTTGATCTCTTTTTCCGCAGCGGTGTTTCAAGCATTCCAGTCGCATTAGTGCCTTCCGATGGAGGCGCTATCCGACTGAACAACCCGGAGGCAGTGCAGGCGGCCCTTCAGTCCACATCGAAGCACTTTATGCACATTACCGATGTCCGGCAGTTCGGCAGGGGTGGTGTTTTGTGCCGGTCGTCGGATAAAGACTGTATTGAAGATCTTCTAAAGTGCACGACCTTCGCCAGCCACCCGGTGAGCGCATTCATTCCGCCTCATCTCGCATGTTCCAAGGGCTTGGTCCGAGGGGTCGACTCTCGATTGAGCCCTGCGGAAACGCTTGAGAACTCTCGCCTGCGGGAGTGATTGCTGTCCATCGATGCAGCAGGCTGGTTGACGGAGTAAAAATTCCTACGGAGTCCGTCATTGCCACATTTGCAGGATTATTTTGCCCTTCAGAGATTAAGGTGTGGCCATTGGTTTTTCGAGTAGATGCCTTTAACTCTCGGCCCCTTCAATGTGAAAACTGCTGGCGATTTGGCCACAGCGGCAAAGCCTGCAAATCGGCCTTACGCTGCTGTGCCTGTGGGGAACGTCATTGCAGAGAGGAATGTCCTGAACAGCAAGAGAAGTGTTGTTTGTGTAGCGGTGCTCATCCTGCTGATTCGCCTGACTGTCCTGCACGAGCACAAGAAGTTCAGGTGCTCGAGCTCATAGACAAGCGCAGATGCACGCGGAGAGAGGCTTTTGCCGCAGTCAAGGAGAGAGCCTCAGCCTACTCTAGTGTGGCCGCCAAATGCCCACCCATAATGGATTCTAGTTTGTCCCAGGCTATTACAGCGGCAGCTGAGAAAGCTGTGGCAAATGCAATGGATCGCATTATGGAAACCGTGTCCACGTGCATTTCGCAGGTCATAGCTGCTCAGATGACCAATCTTCTGCAGGCGTCCACCACTCCGCTCTTGTCTTCTTTGGCTTCGGAAGCTACCCCTCCTTCTGTAGTAATCTATTCCGCTCCACAGGGCCAAAAACAATGTGAGCAACAAAAGACTTCTCAACCCTCTCCTTCGAATAGCGTTATTGACGCATCCTCTATGGATTGTATTGATATGGAGTGTGATCTCCGCGCCCAGAAACGAAGTGGGTCTCCTCTGAATATTGCAGGACCATCTTGCCTCCCGTCAAAGACAAAGAAAAGTAACGCAAGTCAAAACGCTAAGACCAGTATTTTAGAAAAGCCAGTCGCGGCTGCGGCACTTCCGCCAAGATAGGGTTCTTAAGTGTCCTCCAGTGGAATTGTCGATCAATATTCTCAGCTTCAATAGATTTAAACTGCCTATGCAATCAGCTTCTACCAGATTTAGTTGCTTTACAGGAAACATGGCTAACTCCAAATTTCAATTATCATCTCAAGGATTACCATCCGTTCCGGCTTGACCGGTCATCACGAGGGGGAGGGTTGTTATTGCTCATATCTAAAAAGTTTTGCCACAGGGCATGCATTTCTTTTCAATATGCGGACAATGAATGTGAAATCCTTGCGGTTGACCTCAGTGTCCCAGGTCAACAGCCCTTTACGGTAGCTAATGCATATTTCCCGTCTGGTGTGCGTGCAACTCGGCCCATTGACTCACTCATGTCTAGTAGCCGATCTCAGGTTCTATTACTTGGCGACTTCAATTCGCACCATGTGACTTGGGGGTTTAAAACAGACAGCTTTGGTTCTAGGCTATTTGATTGGGCTTCTGGCAACAACTTGATCTGCAACAATTCCGGATTGCCTACGTTTGTTCGCAGTCAATGCCGCTCTGCCCTGGATTTACCTTTTTCCTCCCCAGGAGTCTCCGTTATGTCTTGGGCGCCTGTTGACTGTGCAACAAACAGTGATCATCTACCGATTAGTTTCAAGTTTGCGTGTAAATTAACTCTTCCTGAGCGACATCAGCGCACGTTAATAAATTACAATTGCTTTAAAGACACTCTAAAATCAGCCCTCCAAATCACCAGACACTCGCGCTCAGATAAGTGCCGAAAGCAAGGCTGCACATCTATGTTCAGTACTGGACCATGCAAGGCAAAAGTCTGAATTTTTGGTTAAGAGAACAAAGGGTGCAATCGCGAACAGTTGGTGGAATTCTGAGTGCACGCGTGCATATAGACGACGGAAAGCAGCTTGGAAGAAACTTCTCATCAATCAATGCCCAAGAAATTGGCTGGATTATAAGTATGTTGCAGCAACATTTGAGCGCACTGTCGCCCGTGCAAAGGAGGAGTATAATACAAATCATTATGATTTCCTTTCCCAATCGGGAAGTAAACGAGCCTTGTTTAGTTTCATGAGGCGCAACAAGGTGATTCCTCCGACTGCCAACATTGAATCCCTCGTTCAGTCCCCTGCTGACATCGCAAAGGCCTTAGAAGATATTGCGTGTGGCCTAGAGCTTCGCTTTACATCTGCTTTACCTTCTCCTACTATATTCACATGCACCTCAAGTGATTTCACTGAGGTCTCTATGCCTGAGCTGTCGCAAATTGTTCTGCGCTTATCCCCAGCGGCTCCTGGCCCCGATAAGGTCACTTCATCTATGATCAAAATTTTGTTCAATGAATCTCCTGCAGACCTGTTGGCTCTAATTAACCATTCTATTAAAGGTCGTTGGATACCGCATGAGTGGCGCCTTGCTGAAATAGTTCCATTGCTTAAAAAGCAAGGGGAGGGCTTAACTTTAGACAATATACGCCCTATTTCGTTAACATCGAACCTAGTGAAATTGGTGGAAAGGGTTCTTCTCGGCCGTGTCATGTCATTCATTTCAGAAAATGCTGTATTGAATCCATGTCAAATTGGTTTCAGGCCGGGTTGTTCAATTTGGTGTGCTCATACTGATCTTGAGAGTCGTATTAAATTAGCTCGCAATAGAAAACAGTTTGCTGCGCTTGTCACCTTGGATATCAGTAAAGCATACGACTGCGTGGAGCACTCGACTCTATTACTAAGATTACAGGAACTCAACTTCCCAAGCTATTTTGTAGCCTGGATTTCTGTCTTTTTAGAAAATAGAGAATTTTACTGCTGCCAAAATGGTATTTCCTCAAGGAGATTTCCACAGACAAGAGGTGTTCCGCAAGGATCAGTTCTCTCCCCTGTTCTTTTTAACATTTTTCTAAGCTCAATTCCATGCATTCAAAATGTGAAAACTTATGTGTACGCCGACGATATTGCATTTTTTGCATCAGCAGGTGACATTCACACTCTTTATCGAACCCTGCAAAATTACCTCAATGTTCTTGACAACTGGCTAGGAAGAATTCATCTGTCCCTTAATGTGAAGAAATGCGCATTGTTAGTATTTCCAGTTTCTGTTCCTGTAAACATCTCCCTGGTCTATAGAAATAACATAATACCTCAAGTTCAGACGGTGAAGTATCTCGGTGTAATATACGACTCTACTCTCTCCTGGCGGCCACACATTGAGCAAGTTTCTGCAAAAGGAGTTCGGGCCATTGGCATCCTGCGCAGGCTTTGTAGTGCTAGGTCAGGCATGAGAAGGCATACGCTTCTGATGATTTATAAAATGTACGTCCGCCCAATTTTGGAGTTCGGGTGTGTTTTATTCTCAGGAGCTCCTGCCTATAAACTTCGCCCTCTTGTGCTTTTGGAGCGTGAGGCGTTGCGCCTTTGTCTGGGGCTTCCAAAATATGTCGCCAATGCTGTTCTGCACCTTGAGGCGCGAATGCCTTCGTTATCAGCTAGGTTTCGCCTTTTAACAGTTCAAACATTTTTAAAATTGTGCGACTCCCCTCTTCACGCTTCCAGTATAATATTTCTTAGTCAACCTTCCGCCTTTTTTAGTGCTGCCTGGTCTCGATTTCATACCCCGCAGATATGTTACGTGCAGTCCCTCCTTGATCGCATAAATATCCATTTCACTGATGTCCGCCAAATATATAACAACTCCTCATCTGTCCAGATTGAATTCGATGACATTTTCCCATCGAATGCAAAGCTGCAGCCCTTCCCGCTTCTTCAGGGTCTATTGCAGGACCACCTAAGGTCTTTTCCCTCTCATGTTCTTATTGCTACCGATGCCTCGCAGGATCGCGAAAAGGCAGGTGTGGGAATTTTTTCACCTTCACTGGATTGGTCTTTTTCTCTCCGTCTTCCTGACTTCACTCCAATTTTTCTGGCTGAATTATTAGCAGTAATCTTAGCCTTACGAAAATTAGAATCTACCGTTTCCCAGGTCGTGGTTATGACAGACTCTCTGTCCATTTGCTCTTCCTTATCCTCGCCCACTGACTCTCGGCCATTACGCCTCTTTAAGTTCCTGATTCCGCTGCATCTAAATTCGGTAAGGTTGCTTTGGGTACCAGGTCACATGGGCTTTCACTTAAATGAGGTTGCAGATTCCTTAGCAAGAGCCTCTCTCAGCGGCCCAATTGTTGCTGTCCTACCATCCTGTGCATATACAGCTGCGGTGAGGTTTCGCAGCTACACAATATTTCAGGAATTTGCTGCCTCGGCTCTTACATCGTCTCCCGAATATCAGCATCTTCTGCATCCTTGGAGTAGCAAAGACTGGCGCTCACGCAGACTAGAGGTCTCTTTCACGCGCTTGCGTTGCCGGGTTCCCCTTCTAAATTTCTACCTTCACAGATCTGGCCTGGCAGCTTCCCACTGTGCCCTTTTTGTGCCGAACCTGAGACAATAGATCACTTCCTGCTGTTCTGCCGCCGCTTTTCTCATTTGAGGAAGCGTCTTTTGCAAATTCCATTTCATCAACTGGGCTTGCCTGTGTCTTCCGCGGTTGTTCTTTCCATTGGCGCTTCTTTGCTTGGACGAAGCGACAGGAGTGTGCGCTCTGCTGTGCAAAATTTTCTTCAAGAAACGCAGCGACTCCCATTCTAATTTCTTTTTCTGATCTCTGTCAGTAAGACATTGCAACATTACAGGCATTGTGTACTATTATGCACATTAAGCAATTGTCCCGTCTTCGATCTCCAAGTTAACTGGACCCCTTTCCTTCCCTCTTCCAATCTATCAGACTACATACTATTTCCACTGCTTTTCCCGTCAAAAATTTCCTGTATCCAGTAATTAACCGCCTGTGTCTTGGCCACTCCCCCGTAGTGGGTATGTGCCAGCAACGTCTGAGGCCTTCCTTCCTTCCTTCCTGCGAGAAGCTCGGCTAGAACAATCGGCCAACCCGTTCTCGTACGAGGGCCGGCTGGAACTAGACTTGGAGACAACCTGTGAGAGATCAGCTATATGTTCTGGCCTTAGCGTATGGTGGACAGCGAGTTGAGGTACCTGAACACCACCAGAACCTTCGTGTCTGAGTTCAGAAGACCGCAAGGTATAAATTGTTTACGCATGCACTCCACCAAGCTGACGCTGTTTATCGGTAATGAGAGGCCATTGTGAGTGAGAGATGTTCTTTATGCGTCTTTTTGCACAGTACATGGAGGGGCCTCAGCCGATGGACACATTTCAAGCAAGGCACGGGCGCACGGAGATCTGCAACCCGAACGTGGCTTGTGTCATCGAACTGCTGCCTTTGATCCCCCTCCTCGTGTGCCGCCCCGACCTCTGCAAGGGCACAGGGGGTAAGCACATCTTTCCATCAACAGCCCTCTTTTTACAACTGGCCGACACGAATAACAGTACAATGAACGTTACGCTGGCATGCCGTCCAGGAACCTTGCACTCTGCTCTAAGCTACGCCAGAGTTATTGAGGCACATGCTACAAAACAAGCTTGCACACTAAAGATGTTCTGGCTCTGTGAGGTAAGCCTAATATGTTAATTTCTACTGCAAGCAGTATTGTTTGGAAACTCTCCTTGATACATTTGATGTCCACAAAAAGTTAAAGTATTTCGTCACCCCCATTTGAAACTTTAATCTTCATTTTGACACCGATAACATAGGTCTTAGCTGAGGAACGGTGCAGGAAGCCAGAATGTTACTGCTGTTGTGCACTGTTTGCATTGCTAGCGGTCAGGGTTCTAATTTACGCGGTTTAAGAGTGCCGCAACTACGTGACTGTTAGTCATATGTTGGAAAAACGTACATGCAAGGTGATAACTCTCCGAAAATTTTCTGATCAATTGGAGCAAGCCTCTACTCACGCGTATTAGAGAAATACCACAAGCGTTCCTCCAAAAAGCATGATAACCGTAATGCTTAGCGAAAAGACAACCACCGCTTGTAGGTTCATGATCCCAGTGGCTCAGCGATTTTTGAGATTAATGTATGCCCTCTATACCTTTACATTATGATGTTATTGAAGGAACATTTCCCATCGTTTAATTTTTTTTGCACTGATGATTTTTAGAAATGTGAGATTAAAGAGAGGGAAGGCATTTCACTCTGACCCACCTATTACAGCATTCGGTGCGTTGATTTTTTGGACCCTGCGTTTGAAATATTTTGTGTCAAAATCCACTTTGATTATCTGAGCCTCCTCACGAAAGTGAGAAATAGCGTAGCAAGTGATACATACTCGATTCAGGTGACCTTTCGCGCTATAGGAGGTTACCTTCCTACGCCTGCTTCAATCACGCATTCAGACCAAAGAAGCCATCCACTCTGGCTCTGCTTGATGCCGTATGGCGCGCTCTAACAGTATTGTGCTGCCGCTGTATACACGCCGCTGAAACCGGGGCACGTGCTAAACATTTGATGCAAAAGAGGTGCAATGGCGGCAAAGTAACAGCGGTAGAAGCTTCAGCTGACCCCGGCTGTAGAAAAGCGAATTAATCCCAGACAAAGCACTGTCGAGTTTGCAGCATGAGCACTGACACCGAAATCGTCCATCAAAATCACAGAGGAGCACTTCATTCTTTTAATAACAAATTCGTAAGTATAATTCTCGTGCCTTTTAGGCACACAATACAGCTGCGAAAGCGAATGTTATACTCCTGCGGCCAAAGAGCCAGCATTGAAGCCTTCGCCTTATCGTTTACGTCTGCAATATCTATGTCTCGTGTATACTAGTACTGCAGAACGAGTGCAGCCTGTGATGGCAAACTGGGCTGTAGCCGATAGGAATCATTAACAGTGGATCAAGAAACTTGTGCCGAGCATTGATTTGCATATTGATCACTTTTGAAAGATTGAAAACGCAATACAGCAGTATCGGTGCACTTGCGGAGTACTGTCTCGTAAATATATACTGGTTTACAGGACGCCGGCTGCGCACGCACATTGGAACGCGGCCACGTGGGGCCAATGCGCGTACGCAGGAGGCGATCGTTTTTCAGGTATACTTTACGTCAGTACGGCTCTGCTTGGCTAAAAGTCTCTATTAACTGGGGGTCCAGTGAACGCAAATATCTGCAAGTTTCCTTAACCAAGAGGAGGCCGGAATGTTGCCCCGGATTAAATGAGCAAAGGCCCATGGTTCTGCAGGTATCTCTGCACTAGTCCTGTGCCTTCGCGAGCTGCTGGTCCTCGACGGGTCCCACGGGGACTTCCTGGGCGAGTCCTCCTTCCGCATTGACCAGCGGCAACCCGCAACGGCCACAAATGCTGGCACTCAAAGCCCGCGGCCGCCGCCAGGGATAGCGAAAGCCGAGTGAGTCACTGAAATGCATGAGAGCAGAACGACAGATACATGGCTATACACAGTGAAACACACGGCTATATAAAATTGCCGTCGAATATGCAACGATAGTGCCTAGCATCTCTTGCAAGGCGGAGGATGCTGAGGTCATTAGGAAAGTTTTTTTTTTTTCATGACTCAAATAAGGTGGTGTTGGTGGCCGTGAATGTGAATATGAATTGCTTGAATAAAAACTTTTCCAGCTGCGTAGTACCAACCTCAAATACAGTGAATTTCACCTGACTAAAGCAGTAGCATTGCGGCGCTTTTTACTTTTGTTACCTTGGCTAGCAGTGTCCGCAACCTTGTGTTGCATTTTTCTTTCTGCATGAATAGTGACCAATATTTTGTTTGTACATGAATACTGATCAGTATTTGTTTTTGTCGTATCAGCAGTCGCTGTTCTTCTGCGTCCGCCACCTGTAGCGGCAGTGGCAACACACAGGCGGCAGTCGGGAGCCCACGCCGTCACGTGGTCGCTGGGATTTTTTTGGGAATATCAGCTCTAATTAGGGCACCGTAACTCCCGGTGCCCACTCTGCACGTCACTATTTTACCTGCATGCGCTCGACTGCTCCCGATCATCCTCGGCAGTGACAGACAGAGGCTTGCTTAGCTAAGAAATTCTCTCCTCCGTGCAGATTGGTGGATAGACATCAAGACACGACTGCTGCATAACGTAGAGAGAGATGCGATAACGAAAATAGTCACAAAAATGTCATAGGTATGTCCTACAGGCAGAGTCGATTCTCATTGAAAATACACAAAACAGTAAAATCACTAAAAACATTAAAGGCACACATTAACGGTTTTGTGTCTCATGTTAGGCACCTGACGTCGCTGTAGGCTCGTGGCTATGGTGATGACCAAGGTGTGCCCGCATACTGCTTGCTACTCGCACTTTCATGCAATGCTATATTTTTTTTACTTTCGAGAAGCTGCAATTATTATGGCAGCGTTCTAACGTAGTTAACGTAGGCGTTATAAAGCATCAGTTTAGCCGGATCGGCTCATAGGCTTTCTTTGATGGGTCGTCAATACGTCTGCCGACGATATTTGACTCAGGTTAAGGTCTGATGCGGTTAAGTTGATCTGATCTGTCCGCGCCGCAGGAGGAAGTTGAAGGCGACAATGGGCAATGGACAGCGTGATAGTGCGCTTCAGTTCAACACGAATCGTGATCATCGGCATCTGATCAGCTTCTGCAGCCGGGGATTGTATTTATTGATTTAGTAAGGTGAAAGATTGAGAGATGCCCCGGCTTTTTGCAGCTCTGGTATCTCACCTATTAGAAACAAAGACAAAAATAACTGCGGGATTTTCTTTATTTTTGGCTGAGAAGTTTGCTTATACAAACAAGCAGGCACCTGAAAAATTTTTCAGGATTGTTTCATTGGCTAGAAAGTTACTCTGGTGCAGTTTTTATAGTTCGCTGCTTCCTCCCCATAGCACAAAGTGGATTTAGGGTCGGCTGACAGCGGGCCAAACCACTGGCTCATGAAAACAACTTTTTGGTCGAAGACCCAGTTCTCATGCAATTCCCCCCAGAAAAGCCGAGCACCAGGCGGGAAAATCTTGAACCCATTTACAAACCGGTGGGCAGCCGGCGGCGAAAAATCGAACCCAGCACCCAGGCGCTCGGTTCTCCTTGGGGACGGCACGAATTTCGTTAAATATCATTTTAGAAGAATGATAGCACAGTTCTCGCAGACTCGCAGGCGTTCAAATTTGCAATATTCAGCTTTTGTGTCAGCAACAGACACCACAACTTTCTGTCCATGATGGCAATCATACAGTAGTTAACAGCTTTTTGCGAAAGATCGACACCTGCCATTCTACTGTTGGCAGAGGAAAATAGTTTTGGATCCCAAATGTGTCGTTATTCGTGCGCTCAATGGTGACCAGGCGTCCGTGCGTTCAAGGCGGTTTAGGGGTCTCGTAAACAACAGCGACT